>NW_026111791.1:165000-215000 GCF_024679095.1 Eriocheir sinensis
GGGCGTCCTGCTGGTGATGATCTGCCGGTGCCGCCACTGGTGTCCATGTGGTCGCTCCTGCTGAGGGCTGCTGGCATCGCGGATGAGTCGCTCTGCCCTCCTCTGCACTCTGCCCAGCAGCGAGAGGTAACATTGGGCACTGCTCATCCAGGAGAGGGGAGTATTCCATGACGGACCTTACCTGGGCTCTGTACAGCCTCAGGAGGTCGTCTGCGTCGAGCAGGTGCCGAACGCGACGCATGAGTGTCAACCTCAGTGAGTCTCCTAGCGCCACACACTCCAGGTGGCGATCGAAACTGAGTCTGGAGTCGACCTCCACCCCCAAGATGTTGATGGAGTCCTTGATGACCAGGGTGTCGTCCCCAAACTTCAGCCGTCCCTGCAGGAGTCTGGCGTCCTCCTCCGAACGCGATATGACCATGGCCTGGGTCTTCTCGGCAGCAAACTTGACTTGCCAACGTCGTCCCCAGGCCATGATGTCACCAAGATGGCGGTTGGTGGCTTCGATCATGTTCGAGGTTTCCTCCCTGGTGTAGCTGTGGGACAGGGTGCAGTCGTCAGTGTAGGCTGAGGCGACTAGTAGGCCACGGAGCAGCTCGTCGAAGTATGCGTTCCAAAGGATCGGGCCCGGTACTGATCCTTGTGGAACGCTGGCAGTGACTGGGTAACTGCCTGACGTGCACCCGTTCACCACTACCCTCAGACTCCGGCCTTGCAGGTAGCTCGAAAATAGCTGCAGCAGTTGTCCTGTGATGCCGTGTTCGAGCTTGGCCAGGAGGCCCCTCTGCCACACAAAGTCGAATGCCCCAGTAATATCTAGGGCAACAACAAGTGAGGGCCGACCGGAGTCCAGGGCGTCATGCCAAGACTTGCTGAGAAGGAAGAGGAGGTCTGATGCCGAGCGATCTCTCCTGAACCCGTGCTGGCGAGGAGACAATAGATGGTTCTCCTCCAGGTGGCGCGTCATCTGCTCAGCAATAATCCGCTCCAGGATCTTGCTAACAACTGACAGGAGCGAGATTGGGCGGTAGTAAGTTGGGTCTGTCCTGTCCTTCTTCTTGAAAACCGGTGTGACACGAGCCTCTTTCCATAGGGTCGGCCAGGCCCCTGCGCTTAGGCACTGTCTGAATATACGTGTGAGGGGGTACGACAGCTCCCCTGTACAGTGCTTCAGCAGGAAAGGGCTGATGTCATCAGGGCCTAGGGCTTTCCTGATGTTGGTGTCTCGTAGGTGCTTGGCCACTGTGCTCTCTCTCTCTCTCTCTCTCTCTCTCTCTCTCTCTCTCTCTCTCTCTCTCTCTCTCTCTCTCTCTCTCTCTCTCTCTCTCTCTCTCTCTCTCTCTCTCTCTCTCTCTCTCTCTCTCTCTCTCTCTCTCTTTCCTGGTTCTTTCTGTCTCTCTGTGTCTCTATATCTCTGTCTCTTTGTGTATTCTTTTCTCTCTCTCTCTGTATGTCTGTTTGTCTGTCTGTTTCTGTATCTGACTGTCTATCTTTTTCTCTGTTCTTATAGTTTCTTCTTCTTAATTTTCTTGTTCTTTGTCGTCATTATCAGGAGACTTATATATCTCTATCTGTCTATCTGTTTATTGCCCGTTGTCCCTCTGTGTTCTTTCTGTCTGTCTGTTTTTCTGTCTCTCTTCTCTTGTTGCTGTTGATATTATAGTTTTCTTCTTTATCATCTTGTTCTTCTTATTCTTCTTTCGCTCTCTTCAGCGTCATATAACTTGTCACCTCCTCCTCCTCCTTCTTCTTCCTCTTTCTCCTTCTCGTCTTCCTTTATTATATTTTTCTCTATCATCTTATTCATCTCGTTCTTCTTCCTCCTCTTTCTGTTTCAGCATCATAAGACTCGTCATCTCTTTCTCTTCCTCCTCCTTCTTCTCCTGTTCCTTCCTTCCTTTATTTCCCGTACAAAGACTTTCGTTTCTTTATTCCGACACACACACACACACACACACACACACACACACACACACACACACACACACACACACACACACACACACACACACATGCACTCACACACTCACTCAGTAATTCAAGCGATGGATTCCTGCACGCCAGTCTCCCCTCACCCTCGCTCCTTTGTTTTCCCCGTAAGTTTTCAAGCAGCACACCCTCACCCTAGGTATATAACACGACCAGGGGATATTACTGGAACAGCGATACGGCGTATAACTCACTCTCTCCTGCAGCTTTCCTTCCCTATATCTCCTTCCTCTTCTGCCAGGGGACCCAGACCAGAGACCGCTTTGATGTGCTTTCTTCTTCTCCTTCCCAAACTTGTCACACGAGACGTCTTCTTCTTCCTGCCAGGGTCGTATCACCCGGTTTAGTCTTGATCTAGAGAAACGGCGGATACGTGGTCAAAGAGGAGAGAGAAAAGATGCTGCGTGAGATGGAGAGGTAAGATGGAAGGAAGCATCATGGGTTAGGGAACAGAATAAGGCTGGATATATTACGATTAAGACTAAGGAGTGGGCTTGGGCACGTCGTGTTATGGGTAGAAATGATGACAGACGGACAACCAAAGATGCTGCGTGAGATGGAGAGGTACGATGGAAGGAAGCATCATGGGTTAGGAGAACAGTATAAGGTTGGCGATGTTAAGATTAAGCTAAAAGATGACTTACGGTGGTCGTTTCATGGGTAGAAATGATGACAGACGGACAACCAAAGATGCTGCGTGGGATGGAGTGGTAATGGAAGGAAGCGAGCGAGCGTCACGGGTTTTGAGACAGAATAAGGTTGGAGATGTTAAGATCGAGCGTAAGAAGTGGACTTGTGGAGGTCGTATTATGTGTAGAAATGATGACAGACGAATAACCGAGGATGCTGGGTAAGACGAAGAGATAGAAAAGAAGGAACAAATAAAGAAAAGAAAGAAGAACAGGAGGAAAGGAGGAGATAGAGAGAGGAAACAAGAGACAAAGACAGAGAGAAAGCAACAGAGAGAGAAAGGAAAAAAAGAAAGAAGAAGAAGTAGTAGATGAAAGTCAAGTCATAGATAATTTGCCAGGACAGAATGGAGTACACTGAGAGGCGAAAGACAGGTAGATAATGTGAGTTAGTTAAATACATATAAAACTGAATCTGTATATCTTAGCTTGGGAGTGTTAGCGTAGCAGCCACACACTATTACATTTGTTCACGATCTTAGGCAAGGGAAAGTTTAATATATATAAGACTTACTGACACTCGTATGTTTTAAGCCCCAAATATTACCTAGAGAAAAGTTAGAAATGATGTTAATCGATAGTGTTGTGTTTGGAATAGTTAATCAGTGACCCATCGAACTTTTACTCTCCTGAACTAAAGAAAGTGAGAGTATGATGTAACTAATATTATAATAAGCTTAACGCCTCATTGAAATATTGCCAAAATAGGAAAAAGTGATGACTTATATCAGTGGTGCTCAACATTATTGGGTGGCAGGGCCACATTAGATGGGCAATGTGTGATAAGGGCCTCATATTTCCTGCAATGTGAATATGCATAGTAATTAATATACGTATTCTGCAGACTAATAATACTGATTATGTTGTGTATATATTGTAACCTTCCGGAAAGAGTCGTAATCAAAACACTTTTCACATAAATTGCAGGTCATGGGAAATGGGCAATTATAAAGTACAATAAAGTGAAGACCTATATACGAGCGACACCATTTAGCTGTTGGGCAGGGAGAGGGGAAACGTGGAGCGGCTGCTGTGTGCCGGGAGGGTGGGGAACTCAATTGGGTAGGGGTACAGGGGAGGTGGCGTGGAAGACGATGGGTAAGGGGAGAGGGCTAGGAGTGGATGGGCAACGGTGGGGAAGTCCCGGAAGGGAGCGGTTGGGTAGGAGAGGGGTAGGGAGCCAGAGACCAGGACTGATTGAGAGGATGAGTGGGGGGATGAGAGGGCAGGGACATGAGCGAAGGGAATAGCCAAGCAGGAGGAGTTTCCCCAAAAAAGCCTAGATTAGCCTGTTTTCAAGGGAAAATAGCCAAGGCGCCAAGGTCCCAGCTCAAAAGCCAAGATCTAGTAAAAAATGCCAAGGAGTGGCAACACGGGACTCACGTCAACAAAATCAGTGAGGCTAGCCAGCTTTCAGGCTGCCAGATGAGGAATAGCATTTTTATCATTATAATACTATAACGTCATAAAGTTCACTTATAATAAGATATTCAGTAATATCAATCATAATATAATTTATATTGCTACATGTCATTAAAATTAAATGTGAACTAATATTATACGTATTATGATAGGGATAAGTAGGTTATTTTTTTGGTTACTTGCCGAGGGCCGCATTAAACTTTATTGAGGGCCACATGCAGCCCTCAAACAGTGGGTTGATAACCCATGACATATATTATTGTGTATGCATTCCTTCACCACTCAACCATTAATAAAAGCAAACAGCATTATATGACTGACCTATATATCATGAAAGCCACACGAAATATTGTTAAAGAGAAGATGAAATTGTGACTGATCTTCAAAGTCTCGTCTAAATTTCCACCTTCCTATGACTTGTACTCTTTCTTACACGGGGGGAGGATCAAGACACCTGAACATAATCTTTTGGAATTCATTAATACTTCATTTTGGGAGTATTAGTTTCGTTTTTTTTCCGATTTTTTTATTTCTTTTCCTCTACTGCTTCTGATATATGAAAAAAACAAAAAACAATTTCTTAGTCAACCATTAAACAAGTCCTTTGTTCAGGTAGTAAGGAGGAGTAGTTTTGCATTTTCTCTACGTGTTTTATTTTTTTGTTTTTTCTTGACTGCTTCTTCTGATATATAAACAAACACCCATTGGTGCTACTTTGGTTTGTCATGAATCTACTTTGGTATGTGATCTACACTTTATATTGCGGTCTACGTGTCATGAATCTACTTTGGTATGCCATCTAAATGGTTGATGCATGGTCTAGATGGTCTAGACTCCGACTATAGAGGGTAATAGCGGTGGTAGAGAGGTAGTTGAGTCCCGGCTCAACAAGGTACAAGAACAAGAAAACACGTGTCGTGATTACGAGAGAATGTCTGGTTAGAGTGTCGAAGCGCCGGTCCCGAACAAGGAAAACACTCGTCGTGGTTTCGAGAGAATGTCTGCTTAGAGTGTCGAAGCTCCGGTCCCGACTCAACAAGGTACATGTGGCAACAGCACACTTCATTCCGCCATAGACATCAATCTCGACAGCTTTGGTATGTTACCTGCAAGCTAGTTTGTTACATCATGGACTTCTTTGATAACTTCAATGGAGGTGTACTGCACATAACAGTTTTGCAGTTCTACGCAAGAAAAGAAATCCCCACACTCGAAAAAATTCATGAAGAAGTGAAGAACAACCTCTCATATCCTGGCAGCCGTGAAACACTGAGAAAAGTTCTGAAGAAAATCGGATTTCACCATGCAAAGGTTGATGGGCGAAAATTCCTCTTGGAAAATAATGATGTGCAATATGCACGAAGCAAGTTTTTAAGAGAAATAAGGAAACACTTAAGCTCAGACAAGAACATCGTATATTTGGACGAGTCGTGGGTTAACCAAAACTACACGGTTTCCAAATGTTGGGTGCACGAAGAAAATGCAGGACAGGCTATAGGAGTGAGGGTGCCGACTGGGAAGGGAGGCCGCTTGATCATTCTGCACGCTGGATCATAAGAACATAAGAACTCAGGAGTCTACAAGAGGCCGGTAGGCCTGTACTAGGCAGCTCCTTTGACCCTAAGCTCCCGTGTATCTAACCCCACCTAATATCGCTGTCCATGAATTTATCTAGTCTATTTTTGAATGTGACAATTGTATTGGCACTCACCACATGACTGCTAAGCCCATTCCACTCATCCACCACCCTGTTAGTAAACCAATTTTTTGCCTATGTCCCTGTTGAATCTGAACTTATCCAGTTTAAACCCATTACTTCGTGTCCTACCCGGTTCTCTTACCAACAAAACCTTATGAATGTCTCCCTTATTAAAGCCCTTCATCCATTTATAAACCTCGATCATGTCTCCACGCACCCTTCGCCTTTCTAGAGAATGCAAGTTTAACTGTTTGAGTCTTTCCTCGTATGGCAAGTTTCTCAACCCCTGAATCATCTTAGTCATCCTCCTCTGCACCGATTCTAACATTTTGATATCCATTATATAGTAAGGTAACCAGAACTGAACCGCATAGTCAAGATGAGGTCTAACTAATGCTAAATATAGTTTGAGGAAGACTTCGGGGCTTCTGTTGCTTACGCTCCTTGAAATAAATCCCAGTACCCTATTAGCTCGATGATTTGTTCCCGGGGGCCGCCCTTGTTTTCCAGGCAAAAAATGTCGGGGATTACCATGATCAGATGAATGCAGAAACATTTGAAAAGTGGTTCACACATCAACTCTTACCAAACATTCCTTCAGCGTTAGTAATTGTGATGGATAATGCATCTTATCACTCAAGAAAAATTCACAAGCCACCAACATCTGCAAACAACAAAGCTACGATACGAGAATGGCTGGAGAAGAAGGGCGTAGCAGTGCCAGAAGTTATCCTCAAGACAGACCTTCTGCATCTTGTAAGTCAACACGTCTCTTCTGCCGACACAAACTACGTTGTCGACAAGATGGCTTCAGATCACGGACATAAGAGTAGTGCGCCTGCCACCATACCACTGTCACTACAACCCCAATGAGCTGGTTTGGGCTCAAGTTAAAGGCTACATCTAGAAAAAAAAACATTCAAGACTGCCGACCTAAAACCACTCATAGAAGAATCAATACAAAATGTTACCAAGGAAATCTGGAAGAATGCTGTCCGGCACGCGGAAAAACTGCAGTCATAGGATGCAGAGAGAGATGTCGTGATTGACAACTTCATTGATTCTTTCATCATCACTCTCACATCTTCTGATGAGCATTCATCCTAAGTCATCCAAGATGCAGTGAAGAGAGGAATAGGCCTATCGGGGATATATACCTCTTAAAAAAAACGCGCCATGACTTTTACCTCTCGGGTGGTGTGGAAATAAAGTCGGTTATATAATCTGTACAATACAATGGTAAGGACTAAAACCAAATTTATCGTATAAACCCACAATTTCTGTATTATAACCTAATAAATCAGGTTGAATAAACGAGAGAGAGAGAGAGAGAGAGAGAGAGAGAGAGAGAGAGAGAGAGAGAGAGAGAGAGAGAGAGAGAGAGAGAGAGAGAGAGAGAGAGAGAGAGAGAGAGAGAGAGAGAGAGAGAGAGAGAGAGAGAGAGAGAGAGAGAGAGAGAGAGAGAGAGAGGTAACCAAGGTGGGGATAAAACGTGGCACCGCTGTACTGCTGCTTACTCCCTAGAGGCCTACGTCACAGCCGCACGTTTGAGCTAGGAGTATAACCTCCCTAAATCCTCATTTATATTTCAGTCATTGACGCAGCCCTAAAGCGTGCACAATAATTCTACAACGAAATCAGCGACGAAACTAAAGCACAGGCATTTTTAAGAAGACATGGATTTTGGATGAAGAACAAAGTGTTTCACCGTGTCATCGATGTGGCGGAGAGGTGAAGGACGCTCGGAAAAGAAGACGAAATGGCGAATTTATTCCCGTTCTTCGTTGCAGAAACCGTGGATGTCAAACTTTTCGTTCCGTTCGCAGAGGTAATGTATTCATCCACTTCACAGATTTAAATAACAAACTAAATTGCAAGCTCTCTCTTTGTCAAATTTTAGAATTGATCTTTTATTTTATACAAGACCTCTCTTATGATCTGGTTCAAAGATTAACTGGTAGAGGTACCGAAGCAATATGCGACTGGTTCAACATGTGCAGAGAAGTTTGTACAGCGAATGTTTCAGTCCAACATCGTGGTCAAATGGCAGGGACTGAAGAAGAGCCTGTGCAAATTGATGAAGCACGCTTTGTAGGACAGCGAAAGCACAACAGAGTCCGAATGTTGCAAGGAGACCGGGCTCCAAATTCAACAGACGGTGAAGCTGAAGTGGACAGTAACCGTAACCATGGGAGACGTATTGATGGTGTTTGGTTTGAAGAGAGGCTCAGAGTGCCGATATTTTTACGTTCAAAGAAGAGACCGTGAGACACTTCAACCAATTATTCAGAGAGAAGTCGCTGAAGGCTCAATAATCCATTCCGACGACTGGCCAGCTTACTCTAATTTAAACCAAATCAATTTTCGTCATTTTTCCGTAAATCATCAGCAGTATTACGTCGATCCTAACCCTGGGGCACATACACAAGGAACTGAAAGATCCTGGCTTGATGCGAAGACTCGGGTATTGAAAAACATGAGAGGCAGCAATCAAAGAACTTTTCAGTCGCACCTAGACTACTTCTGTTGGCGGATGATGAGAAAAGAAGCTCCTGACATACATTTAGCATTTTTAGCTGATATATGTGATGTTTACCGATATAATATTTTTAATAAAAAAAATGTTTTTATTATGTTTTACCATGTAGATATCATTACAAAGTAAAATATCAACGGTGTAGATACTTTTCCTTGTAGATAACAAGCCAAAGTACGGTGTAGATATTTTTTTCTTATAGATAACAAGCCAAAGTAGCACCCACCCATTTTTTTCAGTCATCCATTTAGTACCTTTTTTTTAAAGTAGTGAGAGGAAATTCAAGTTAAAGAAAATGGAATGAGGTTAGTCTGTAGGAGGTGCTTGATACGGGGTCTAAAATTTGCCTTGAAGGGGGGCTGGATTTTTTTTTTACAACAAGGAGACAGATCAAGGGCACACACAAAAAAGTAAACAATAATAAAATAAAAGCCCGCTACTCGCTGCTCATAAAAAGAATCCAAAGAGGTGGCCGAAAGCTAGGTCAATTTCGGGAGGAGAGGTGTCCAGATACCCTTCTCTTGAAAGAGTTCAAGTCGTAGGCAGGAGGAAATACAGAAGAAGGAAGATTGTTCCAGAGTTTACCAGCGTGAGGGATGAAAGCGTGAAGATCCTGGTTAACTCTTGCATAAGGGGTTTGGACAGTATAGGGATGAGCATGAGTAGAAAGTCGCGTGCAGCGGGGCCGCGGGAGGGGGGGTGGCATGCAGTTAGCAAGTTCAAAAGAGCCGTCAGCGTGAAAATATCGATAGAAGATAGAAAGAGAGGCAACATGGCGCATAAATTAAGAGGTAGAAGACTATCAGTAAGAGGAGGAGAGCTGATGAGACGAAGAGACTTAGACTTCACTCTGTCCAAGAGAGCTGTGTGAGTGGAGCCCCCCACACGTGAGATGCATACTCCATATGAGGGCGGACAATGCCCCTGTATATGGATAGCAACTGCGCGGGGGAGAAGAAGTGGCGGAGACGATACAAAACCCACAGCCTCGAGGAAGCTGATTTAGTGAGAGACGAGATGTGAATGTTCCAGTTAAGATTTAGAGTTAAGGATAGACCGAGGATGTTTAGTGTTGAAGATGGTTACAGCTGAGTGTTGTCGAAGAATAGGGTATAGGTGTTTGGAAGATTGTGTCGAGTTGATAGGTGGAGAAATTGAGTTTTTGAGGCATTGAAGGACACGAGGTTCCTTTTACCCCAATCGGAAATGATAGTAAGGTCTGAGGTTAAGCGTTCTGCAGCTACCAGCTTGGAGTCATGTAATTCCTGTTGAGAGGGTCTTCTGTTGAAAGAAGCTGAATAATGCAGAGGGAGTCATCAGCGTATGCGTGGATAGGACAGTTTGTTATGGAAAGAAGATCATTGATGAATAACAGGAAGAGAGTGGGTGATAGGACAGAGCCCTGTGGAACACCACTGTTAATAGGTTTAGGAGAAGAACAGTGACCGTCTACCACGGCAGAGATAGAACGGCCGGAAATGAAACTGGAGATAAAGGAACAGAGAGAAGGAGAGAATCAGAAAGAGGGCAGTTTGGAAAGCAAAGATTTGTGCCAGACTCTATCGAAGGCCTTCGATATGTCTAGCGCAACTGAGAAGGTTTCACCGAAACGGCTAAGAGAGGATGACCAAGAATCAATTAGCAGAACAAGAAGATCGCCAGTAGAACGCCCCTTGCGGAACCCATACTGGCGATCAGATGGAAGGTTATAGGTGGAAAGGTGCTTTTGAATCTTCCGGTTAAGGATTGATTCTAAAGCTTTATATAGACAGGAAAGTAAAGCTATAGGGCGGTAGTTTGAGGGATTGGAACGGTCACCCTTCTTAGGCACAGGCTGTACGAAGGCGTACTTCCAGCAGAAAGGAAAGGTAGATGTTGATAGGCAGAGGCGAAAGAGTTTGACCAGGCAGGGTGTCAGCACGGAAGCACAGTTTTTAAGGACAATAGGAGGCGCTATATCAAGTCCATAAGCCTGCTGAGAGTTGAGGCCAGAGAGGGCATAGAAAACATCATTAGGAAGAATCTTAATAACATGCAGGCATAAAGGAGTCGGAAAGGGAGTGAGTAAGAGGAATATGCCCATAATCGTCCAGAGTGGAGTTGTTACAGAAAGTTTGAGCGAAGAGTTTAACCTCAGAGATAGAAGAAACGGCAGTGCTGCCGTCTGGGTTAAGAAGAGGCGGGAAAGAGGAAGAAGTGAAATTGGAGGAGATATTTTTGGCTAAGTGCCAGAAGTCTCTGGAAGAATTAGAGAAAGCAAGGTGTTCACATTTGCTATGGATAAAGGAGTTTTTGGTAAGTCGAAGAATAGATTTGGCAAGATTCCGGGCTGAAATGTAAAGGTCAAAGTTAGCGGGAGTTTGAAGGCTCTGGTACCTTTTGTAAGCTGCCTCTATCTTTGACAGCACGAGAACAAGCGTGATTAAACCAAGGCTTTTTATCATGGGGAGTAGAGAAAGTACGTGGAATGTATGCCTCCATTCCTTAGACAATCACCTCTGTGATGCGCTGAGCATACACAGAGGGGTCTCTCTCCTGGAAGCAGTAATCATTCCACGGGAATCGGAAAAGTACATCCTCAGGTCATCCCACCGAGCTGAAGCAAAATGCCAGAAGCATCGCCTCTTAGGTGGGTCCAGAGGGTGTACAGGAGCGATAGGACAGAATACAGAAATAAGATTGTGATCGGAGGAGCCCAACGGAGAGAACAGTTTGACAGAGTAAGCCGAAGGGTTAGAGGTAAGGAAGAGGTCTAGTATGTTGGGCCGGTCTCCAAGACGGTCGGGAATACGTGTAGGGTGCTGAACCAACTGCTCTAGGTCATTGAGGAGAGCAAAGTTGTATGCTTGTTCACCAGGCTGGTCAGTGAAAGAGGATGAAAGCCAAAGCTGGTGGTGAGCATTGAAATCTCCTAGGATGGAGATTTCAGGGACGGGAGAGTGAGTCAAGATGTGCTCCACTTTAGAGTTCAGGTAGTCAAAGAATTTTACATAGTTAGTAGAATTAGGTGAAAGATAAACAGCACAGTTGTATTTAGCAATATAATGACAATGAAGTCTTAGCCAGATGGTGGAAAATTCAGGAGAGTCAAGGTCGTGGGCACGAGAGCAAGTGATGTCATTGCGTACGTAGACGCAACATCCAGCTTTTTATTGAAATTTAGGATAGAGATAGTAGGAGGGAACAGAGTAGAGATCGATGTCAGTAGCCTCAGAAACCTGTGTTTCGGTGAAGAAGAGAAGGTGAGGTTTAGAGGAGGAGAGATGATGTTCCACAGAATGAATATTAGTACGAAGACCGCGAATATTGCAGAAATTGATAAGAAAAAGGTTTGAGGAGTTATCAAAACACCTCTCAGGTCGGCAGCCAGAAGGGGAGTCCTCCCTGAGGGAATTTATGGCCACCCCACCAGGCGGGGACTCCGAGGCATTGTTGTTCAACGCCATTTTGAATTTTGGGAAAAGGTGTGTGTGTTGTGTGAATGTAGTGTGGTGTAGATAGAGAGAGTATCTGTCTTTTGAGAGCATGCTGAACTACTCTCTGGTGTAGATGAGACAATAGTGAAACGGTTAGTGAGGTAATGGGAAGGGTCTTTGGAGGGCTTAAGCACCCATCTCACTTCCCATATATACCTCACCGGGAGTGGTTTGCGCCCGTTCGGTAGGTGTCTTCCTACCTAATTCCTACCTACTCCGAGACGGCAGCACTGCTGTCTCGTCTGTCTCTAAGGCTGAAATCCTCGCTCAAACTTTCTGTAAGAACTCCACCCTGGACGATTCTGGGCATATTCCTCCTACTCATCCGCCCTCTGACTCCTTTATGCCTGTTATTAAGATTTTTCCAAATGATGTTTTCTATGCCCTCTGGCCTCAACTCTCAGAAGGCTTATGGACCTGATGGAGTGCCTCATATTGTCCTTAAAAACTGTGCTTCCGTGCTGACACCCTGCCTGGTCAAACTCTTTCGCCTCTGCCTATCAATATCTACCTTTCCTTCCTGCTGGAAGTATGCCTTTGTACAGCCTGTGCCTAAGAAGGGTGACCGTTCCAATCCCTGAAACTACCGCCCTATAGCTTTACTTTCCTGTATATCTAAAGCTTTTGAATCAATCCTTAACCGGAAGATTCAAAAGCACCTTTCCACATCTAACCTTCTATCTGATCGCCAGTATGGGTTCCGCAAGGGGCGTTCTGCTGGCGATCTTCTTGCTCTCTTAACTGACTCTTGGTCATTCTCTCTTAGCCGTTTCGGTGGAACTTTCTCTGTTGCGCTAGACATATCGAAAGCCTTCGATAGAGTCTGGCACCAGTCTTTGCTTTCTAAACTGCCCTCTTTCGGATTCTATCCCTCTCTCTGTTCCTTTATCTCCAGTTTCCTTTCCGGCCGTTCTATCTTTGCGGTGGTAGACAGTCACTGCTCTTCCCCTAAACCTATCAAAAGTGGCGTTCCACAGGGCTCTGTCCTATCACCCACTCTCTTCCTGTTATTCATCAACGATCTTCTTTCCATAACAAACTGTCCTGTCCACTCATACGCCGACGACTCCACTCTGCATTATTCAACTTCTTTCAATAGAAGACCCTCTCAACAGGAAGTACACGACTCCAGACTGGAGGCTGCAGGAGGCTTAACTTCAGACCTTGCTATCATTTCCGATTGGGGCAGAAGGAACCTTGTGTCCTTCAATGCCTCAAAAACTCAATTTATCCACCTATCAACTCGACACAATCTTCGAAACACCTATCCCCTATTCTTCGACAACACTCAGCTGTCACCGTCTTCAGCAGTAAACATCCTCGGTCTATCCTTAACTCAAAATCTCAACTGGAAACTTCATATCTCCTCTCTCGCTAAATCAGCTTCCTCGAGGTCGGGCGTTCTGTATCGTCTCCGCCAGTTTTTCTCCCCCGCGCAGTTGCTATCCATATACAGGGGCCTTGTCCGCCCTCGTATGGAGTATGCGTCTCACGTGTGGGGAGGCTCCACTCACACAGCTCTTCTGGACAGAGTGGAGTCTAAGGCTCTTCGTCTCATCAGCTCTCCTCCTCCTACTGATAGTCTTTTACCTCTTAAATTCCGCCACGATGTTGCCTCTCTTTCTATCTTCTATCGATATTTCCATGCTGACTGCCCCGTCGAAAGGGAGTCACCTTATCGTGGTGACGGGGCTTGAAGCGAGGTCGGCGGCACCACCTTCCGTGGTGGCTTGCCCACCCCGATAGGGCTCGATGTCCGTTGGCCTCGTGGACTAAGTGCTCCCCCCTCATCACCGGTAGAGGAGGCCTACTGGTGATGTTGCCTTCGCCCCTGCCCTGCCCTCTTACCACCTAGGTCAGGGCTACTCTCCCCACGTGTTTGCCGTGCGTGGCGTCCCGTATACTCCCCGTGCCCTCTCATCTGGCGGTTGAGTCCACCGCGGGCAGGATGTAGTTCCCGCGGTGGGCAACACGCTAATTTGGTGGGAGGGCTGGGGTAAGACGGGCGGTTCAGTGTGGCCCCATTGAATCAATCGGCTGGTCATGCGATGGCTTGGGTCAAGTAGTCACTGCCGGGTGGGCGGTCGCAAAGGTCCCGCGGCCGCCGTCAAACACCTGGCAGTGGATGCGTATACTTCCCATTATCCCTGGGGCTGTTGGGTGCGGTCTGGCCCCAACATTCAGCCTCCCCTTGTTGGGCTCCGTGGTGGGTGGGGTTGTGGGGGAGTGAAACACCTCCCTGTGTATGGGTAAGTTTCCCTTGCCTCGGCCTGCCTCTCTCCCTGACGGCCGCCTGTCCCCGATTACCCCTACACGGTCCTCTCTCGTCGCCACCTTGAGCCTTTCACGGCTCCTGGTGGTGCCGCTGAAAAGTCCCTACCTCCTAGAGGGGTTGACCAAGATAAGTCCGTGCGACACAAAAGTCCACGTGTGTCTGACAAGGCTGCCTCCCATTCCGGGGGTAACTCTGATGTGCGTCCCTCTACCAAGCTGGACGCACTTCAGATGGTGAATATCGATCCATCGTTTTCCTACCGTGCCTTGCGCTCCTTATTCAAGCCATTTGGCACAGTCCTTCGTATCCGTCTCATTTATGATGGAGACTTCAAGTCAAACAGATGCTATGTGACCTTTTCCTCCAGCGCTGAAGCCCAGTCGGCGTGTGATGCTGTTGCGACTCTGCCTATCGCAGGTGCTGGATTTCAAGCGAAACTTCTTCGCTTCGGACAGTGACATGGACTATGTCCCGAACCTATTTGAAGACGCTTTGTTAGAGCCAACTCCCAGGGACAGCCAGGTCCCTCCCCCTCGTTGGTTTGTTGCATACTATAGGAATGGGCGTGGCAACTTCATTCATGCTGCTAGGTACCTCGCCAAAGAAATTGGCACGATCCCTGAGGGGAATCTGAAAAAGTATGAAAAGGGAGTGTTAGTCAGGGCTAAAGATATTACTCAAGCTAAAATGGTGCAACATCTACCATGCCCTGCTGACAACATGTTTGAAACGGTCAAAGCACATCATACCTTCAATTATAGTAAAGGCAGTATATATAACCATGACCTCTATGAGCTCTCTGAGGAGGAAATATTTGGGATGTGCCCTAGTTCTGTTCATAAGGTGTCCAAGTTAAAGGGTTCAGCTAACATGATACTTCTCACCTTTTTTGGTTCTACCCTCCCTGACCGTGTCAATACTGGCCCCCTCCATCTAGATAAAGCAGACTGGCAGCGATTTACGGAACTTAGCTCCTCTCTTCGTCCGTTGGCTGACTTTGGAACTTCCGACGAGGTTGCATCCTATTTCACTGATGCCCTACATTCTGCAGCCCTTCAATCCGTCCCCAGGACGTCTGGCCAGTTCCCTAAACGTCCTGTTCCCTGGTGGAACGGCGCTTGCACAACTGCTGTGCAAGAGAAGCGTGCTGCATTCTCTCGACTTCGTCGTCACCGTGGGGACCCCCAGTGTTTGGATGCTTTTCGGGGAGCGCGTGCTCGAGCACGACGTACTTTCAAGGAGGCTCGACGAATTTCTTGGAAGGCTTATCTTTCTTCCATCACTACCAGAACTACACTCACAGAAGTCTTTAACAGAGTTCGTAAGATCTCTGGGAAGTTTTCCCCCCCTCCCCCCCCAGTGCTATCGCATGCAGGGGAGACGGTGGCGGACCCTAAGATTGTTGCTGACCTAATCGCCAAGCACTTTGCCAGTGCCTCTAGGAAAGATCCTACTGCACCAGGGGCTCGTCATCGCCGGGATTTGGAATCACTCGGCGTTAACTTCGCTTCCACCGGAGGGGAATCTTATAATATCCCATTTTCTCTTTCCGAGCTGAAGACGGCTTTATCCCAGTGTCATGATTCCTCGCCAGGTCCAGACGACATCCCTTATGCTTTCTTACGCCACATGTCTGACTGTGGTTTTACATTTTTATTGGATCTTTACAATTTCATTTGGCGTACCGGTGATTTTCCATCTCTGTGGAGTGTGGCTGTAATTCTCCCAATTCTGAAGCCTGGGAAAGATCATCTCCAAGCAACTAACTATCGTCCTATTTCTTTAACATCCTGCATTTGTAAAGTGATGGAGAAGATGGTGAATGTCAGGCTTATGTGGTACTTGGAGAGCCGGAATTTATTGACCCCGGTGCAATATGGTTTCCGAAAGGTGCGCTCCACCTCGGATGTTCTTTTATCCTTGGAATCCTCAGTTTGTGAGGCGTTTGCCAATAATCACCACCAGGTGACCGTGTTTTTTGATCTGGAGAAGGCCTATGACGCCGCTTGGTGTCATGGAATTTTACTTAACCTGTTTGAGTTTGGTCTTCGTGGCCGTCTCCCTGTTTTTATTCAGGAGTTTTTATCTCGTCGTCTTTACGGGTTAGAGTAGGGAGTACTCTTTCCGAGGTTTGTCCAAGTGAGTAGGGAGTACCACAGGTCAGTCTTATCAGTGTTACGCTATTTGCTGTGGCTATTAATGGAGTCGTTGGTGTCCTGCCTGATGGAGTTCATAGCTCCTTATATGTAGACGATTTATCCATTTCGTTCTCTGCGGCAAGGATGTCGCTGATTGAACAAAAACTGCAATTGATAATTAATAGAGTCGCCAATTGGGCAAATACGCGCGGCTTTCGATTTTCGTCCTCAAAGACAGTAGCTATGTATTCTGTCGTCTTCGAGACGTTCATCCGGACCCTGACTTATATCTTGGTAATAGGCGACTGTCCTGTGTAGAGACGACTCGTTACCTCGGTTTTATTTGATAGCCGCCTAACCTGGGTGCCTCATTTACGTTACGTTAAGGCGGCTTGTCAGAAAGCCCTAAGATTACTCAATGCTAGCAAAGCTATGGTATTAACGTGCAATGGTCATCATACCAAAATATGTAGTAATTAATTATACATGTCAACCTACTTATTTTCATGAGATCATGGTATGACCACTGAAAAACATAGCTTTTTTTTATCTTGGTTCCATTACAAAATCTTAGGTCACTTGGTAAAGTGTTCACCTAAGTCCGACCCAAGCTGACAACATAAACCTTTTTTTTTTTTTTTTTACAGCAAAGGAGACAGTTCAAGGGCACAAAAAAAGCAAACATTTGAAAAAAAAAAGCCCGCTACTCACTGCTCCTAAAAAGAATCCAAAGAGGTGGCCGAGAGATAGGTCAGTTTCGGGAGGAGAGGTGTCCTGATACCCTCCTCTTGAAAAAGTTCAAGTCGTAGGCAGGAAGAAATACAGATGAAGGAAGATTGTTCCAGAGTTTACCAGCGTGAGGGATGAAAGAGTGAAGATGCTGGTTAACTCTTGCATAAGGGGTTTGGACAGTATAGGGATGAGCATGAGTAGAAAGTCGAGTGCAGCGGGGCCGCGGGAGGGGGGGAGGCATGCAGTTAGCAAGTTCAGAAGAGCAGTCAGCGTGGAAATATCGATAGAAGATAGAAAGAGAGGCAACATTGCGGCGGAATTTAAGAGGTAGAAGACTATCAGTATGAGGAGGAGAGCTGATGAGACGAAGAGCCTTAGCCTCCACTCTGTCCAGAAGAGCTGTGTGAGTGGAGCCCCCCCACACATGAGATGCATACTCCATACGAGGGCGGACAAGGCCCCTGTATATGGACAGCATCTGTGCAGGGGAGAAGAACTGGCGGAGACGGTACAGAACGCCCAGCCTCGAGGAAGCTGATTTAGTAAGAGATGAGATATGAAGTTTCCAGTTGAGATTTTGAGTTAAGGATAGACCGAGGATGTTTAGTGTTGAGGAAGGTGATAGCTGGGTGTTGTCAAAGGATAGGGGATAGTTGTTTGGAAGATTGTGTCGAGTGGATAGGTGGAGAAACTGTGTTTTAGAGGCGTTGAAGGACACCAGGTTCTTCTTGCCCCAATCGGAAATAATAGTAAGGTCTGAGGCTAAGCGTTCTGCAGCCTCCAGCCTTGAGTCGTTAAGTTCCTGAAGGGTGGGTCTTCTATTAAAAGAAGTTGAATAATGCAGAGTGGAATCATCGGCGTAGGAATGGATAGGACAGTTCGTTTTGGAAAGAAGATCATCAATGAACAACAGAAAAAAGTGGGAGATAGGACAGAACCCTGTGGGACACCACTGTTAATAGATTTAGGGGAAGAACAGTGACCGTCTACCACGGCAGAAATAGAACGGTCAGAAAGGAAACTGGAGATAAAGGTACAGAGAGAAGGATAGAAACCGTAGGAGGGTAGTTTAGAAAGCAAAGATTTGTGCCAGACCCTATCAAAAGCTTTTGATATGTCCAGCGCAATAGCAAAAGTTTCACCGAAACGGCTAAGAGAGGATGACCAAGAGTCAGTTAAGAAGGCTAGGAGATCACCAGTAGAACGCCCCTTGCGGAACCCATACTGGCGATCAGATAGAAGGTCAGAAGTGGAAAGGTGCTTTTGAATCTTTCGGTTAAGGATTGATTCAAAAGCTTTAGATAGACAAGAAAGTAAAGCAATAGGACGGTAGTTTGAGGGATTGGAGCGGTCACCCTTCTTAGGTACAGGCTGTATGAAGGCATACTTCCAGCAAGAAGGAAAGGTAGATGTTGACAGGCAGAGGCGAAAGAGTTTGACCAGGCAAAGCGTGTTTGCAAGCTGAGTGCTTAGAATATTGGCATAATAATAAAAGATGCTGAAAACTGGATTCCACTACTTTATTTAATATATGAGTAATTATATACTGAATTTGTAATGGAGCCAAGATAAAAAATCTATGTTTTTCAGTGGTCATACCATGATCTCATGAAAATAAATAGGTTGACATATATAATTAATTACTACGTATTTTGTTATGACGACTATTGCACATTAATACCATAGCTTTGAACCCAATGATGAATATCTTCAAGCAAGACACAAATAGCAACAGATTGGTCACCAATTCACTCAGTAAACAAATTCATATATTCAATAAAGTAGTGGAATCCAGTTTTCAGCATCTTTTATTATTATGCCAATATTCTAAGCACTCAGCTTGCAAACACGCTTAGGTTTATGTTGTCAGCTTGGGTCGGACTTAGGTGAACACTTTACCAAGTGACCTAAGATTACTCAATGCTACCATAGAGGTACACAACATCTTTGATTGTGAGTGCATCAGAGAGCACTGGAGAGCAGCATGAGTCTAATTAGGTGCTAATGAATATCCTGCCTGCATCACAGACTACATAAAATGCAAATATGATCGGTGCCTAAAGGTGTTATAAGCTAATGATGGTAAATATATATATATATATATATATATATATATATATATATATATATATATATATATATATATATATATATATATATATATATATATATATATATATATATATATATATATATATATATATATATATATATATATATATATATATATATATATATATATATATATATATATATATATATATATATATATATATATATATATATATATATATATATATATATATATATATATATATATATATATATATATATATATATATATATATATATTTTGAGACATAATATATATATATATATATATATATATATAGTCCAAATGACGCCCTGATTGTAGCAACGTATCTTGTAACATCCATGACTGGGTGCCGGTGCAAATCTCCTCATTGAACACCGAGAAATTAATCAAGGCTCTAGGGAACTCGGAAAAATCCAAGTTAGAGAGTGCTGGCTGTGGTGATTGAGCCAGTGACCTTCGACATACAATGTCTGTCAGTGGAGCCACTAAAGGTAAAGGTAAAGTTGGGGCATACGCTGTAGCAGCGCGTGGCCTTGGTGCTCATCTCTGTAACATTGGCCCTTGAGCCTGTGGTGGGAGGGAGCCCATTACCCCGGGACACAGGGCCAGTGTGACATCCGGGTTACCACAGTTTCTCCAGGTAGTCATTTATAGACCAGCCTGAGAGGGAGAATGATCAGCTGGGTGAGCTGCACGCCGACTGCCCAGGCCGGGATTCGAACCCGGGCCCGCGTAGAAGCCAGGCATGCTGACCACTAGACCACGGAGGCGTATTGGAGCCCAATCTCAAGTGAACCCACTCACAATGGCACACAATTTTTTTCTGGAAAATTTTGTGCTTTGAATGAATTTGCTAACCATTTCTGTCGAAAAACAGCACAGATTATTTTCACCCTTCCACCCCAACCTCCTCAGTAATAAAAAAAAGTGACAAAATCATAGCCTTGAGGCAGTAATATTCAGCCCCAGCATCAAAAAATTATACTGCTGCCCTATGAAAGGCATCTCTTAACTCCGATGAAGTAGGTGGTGACTGTGGTGGAGCAGCTTCATTGTCATCCCTGGCAGTGGCAGGTGTCATTGGGCCAGCAGATGATGAAGCAGTGGCAGGTGTCATTGGGCCAGCAGATGATGAAGCAGTGGCTGGTGTCATTGGGCCAGCAGATGATGAAGCAGTGGCAGGTGTCATTGGGCCAGCAGATGATGAAGCAGTGGCTGGTGTCATTGGGCCAGCAGATGATGAAGCAGTGGCAGGTGTCATTGGGCCAGCAGATGATGAAGCAGTGGCTGGTGTCATTGGGCCAGCAGATGATGAAGCAGTGGCTGGTGTCATTGGGCCAGCAGATGATGAAGCAGTGGCTGGTGTCATTGGGCCAGCAGATGATGAAGCAGTGGCTGGTGTCATTGGGCCAGCAGATGATGAAGCAGTGGCTGGTGTCATTGGGCCAGCAGATGATGAAGCAGTGGCTGGTGTCATTGGGCCAGCAGATGATGAAGCAGTGGCAGGTGTCATTGGGCCAGCAGATGATGAAGCAGTGGCTGGTGTCATTGGGCCAGCAGATGATGAAGCAGTGGCTGGTGTCATTGGGCCAGCAGATGATGAAGCAGTGGCTGGTGTCATTGGGCCAGCAGATGATGAAGCAGTGGCTGGTGTCATTGGGCCAGCAGATGATGAAGCAGTGGCTGGTGTCATTGGGCCAGCAGATGATGAAGCAGTGGCTGGTGTCATTGGGCCAGCAGATGATGAAGCAGTGGCTGGTGTCATTGGGCCAGCAGATGATGAAGCAGTGGCAGGTGTCATTGGGCCAGCAGATGATGAAGCAGTGGCTGGTGTCATTGGGCCAGCAGATGATGAAGCAGTGGCTGGTGTCATTGGGCCAGCAGATGATGAAGCAGTGGCAGGTGTCATTGGGCCAGCAGATGATGAAGCAGTGGCTGGTGTCATTGGGCCAGCAGATGATGAAGCAGTGGCAGGTGTCATTGGGCCAGCAGATGATGAAGCAGTGGCTGGTGTCATTGGGCCAGCAGATGATGAAGCAGTGGCAGGTGTCATTGGGCCAGCAGATGATGAAGCAGTGGCTGGTGTCATTGGGCCAGCAGATGATGAAGCAGTGGCTGGTGTCATTGGGCCAGCAGATGATGAAGCAGTGGCTGGTGTCATTGGGCCAGCAGATGATGAAGCAGTGGCTGGTGTCATTGGGCCAGCAGATGATGAAGCAGTGGCAGGTGTCATTGGGCCAGCAGATGATGAAGCAGTGGCAGGTGTCATTGGGCCAGCAGATGATGAAGCAGTGGCAGGTGTCATTGGGCCAGCAGATGATGAAGCAGTGGCAGGTGTCATTGGGCCAGCAGATGATGAAGCAGTGGCTGGTGTCATTGGGCCAGCAGATGATGAAGCAGTGGCTGGTGTCATTGGGCCAGCAGATGATGAAGCAGTGGCTGGTGTCATTGGGCCAGCAGATGATGAAGCAGTGGCTGGTGTCATTGGGCCAGCAGATGATGAAGCAGTGGGTGGTGTCATTGGGCCAGCAGATGATGAAGCAGTGGCTGGTGTCATTGGGCCAGCAGATGATGAAGCAGTGGCTGGTGTCATTGGGCCAGCAGATGATGAAGCAGTGGCTGGTGTCATTGGGCCAGCAGATGATGAAGCAGTGGCTGGTGTCATTGGGCCAGCAGATGATGAAGCAGTGGCTGGTGTCATTGGGCCAGCAGATGATGAAGCAGTGGCTGGTGTCATTGGGCCAGCAGATGATGAAGCAGTGGCTGGTGTCATTGGGCCAGCAGATGATGAAGCAGTGGCTGGTGTCATTGGGCCAGCAGATGATGAAGCAGTGGCTGGTGTCATTGGGCCAGCAGATGATGAAGCAGTGGCTGGTGTCATTGGGCCAGCAGATGATGAAGCAGTGGCTGGTGTCATTGGGCCAGCAGATGATGAAGCAGTGGCTGTTGCCGGAGCAGCTGATGGTATATTTTCCACAAGTAATGAACAATGTGCTGGGATGGTCTCTAGCAATACAGCAGCGGGGCTGAAAAAAAGCGTCATATATTAGTCATGATTAATGCATGTAACTTAACCCCTTAACTGCGGATTTCCTGCAAGAAAACGTCACCAAACCACAGAAATGGAACAAATAGTGGCTGCTACAATTCAGTGAAGAAAATGTAGTCCTACACCTTGGGAGGGGATATCCAGCATACCAATACCACATGGGAAACACTCCACTATCCACCGCAGAGGCAGAGAAAGACCTGGGACTATTATGTAACCAGGCTAGCAGTGGAAGCCAAATCCATGCCAATCGTAGCGGATGGGTTAAATAGGTACGTAGTTGAAGAAAAAGGATCTTAAAGGTGAAATATTACTTATTAACAGAAATATTCCACTATTTGTTATTGGTTGTAAAATAATTGACTGATAAAGTGTGTATCTACAAAGAATATGAATTTAAGAGTGATTAATAAATTGTTTTAATGAGAATATAAAAGTTTTTCCCCCATAACATACAGGCCAGTCAATATTTCACTGCTGCTTGACTGTTGCTGCTGTCCTATCCCTAACACATCATCAGCTGTGTCAATGCTGAGTGGCTCTGGTACCCCTTCAAATACATGAGACGAGCAGCCTATGATGTCATCCACCAGTTTATCTACCACAGTTAATGTCTGCGTATCTGTGGTGCCACACGTGTGGGGCACTCAGGTGCTGGGGGAAATGTCATTGTTATGAAGGGGCAGGGATAAACCAGTGTATGCTGTGAGGCCTTGGTGTGGAAGTTCCCTGTCTGAACTGTGCAGCTAATCCCCCATGCAGTGAGGGCCTTTTTTACTCCCTCAGGGGCTGTGCAGCTGAGAGAGTGGTGGACATGAGTGTGAGTGTGTGAGTGAGTGTGTGCCTGTCTTGGCTAAAACCCTTCATTGGGGGAAGATAGCCAAGGTATTTCGATAGATTGATAGTCATTGACAGATGAACATCAAAAAAATTTATATATAAAATATACAGTTCACTGCTATGAACTTATTAACTTTAAGCTGAAATAAAGGCATTGTGGCCAGTATAGCTGCATTCTGTGAGCACATAAAAAACTAACTAATATAAGTTTTACATTTAAAGACATAACAACTAAAAAAAATACCAGTCTGCCGCTGCTCATTCTTGCACTTGGTAATGCGAGGCTTTGATTTTTGTTGTACGTTGTACCAACGCCTCTCACAGTCATCCTGCGTACGGGGTCCACTCCCAGGGAAGGCACTGTCAAGGTATAAATGTAAAGCGAGTATCTTAATCGTTTCACTATGGCATGCTATTTATTTCCCATACCTTCTCCAATAACATTTAATACATGCTGTGATGGAAATCTAAATCAGTACCGGTATTTTATTTACATGCATCATAAGACATTAACTTTTTAGTTGTTATGAACATGGCCAAAAATACTACTTTTCATTACCTACTTTTCTAAAATGCTTTTCTCTAAGTAGGAGGATATTACACAATACAGCTATACAAAAAAAATTCAAAGCATTAATCTTAATTCCATTCTTTTGAGTACTTCTAACCTAACATTATATCACCAGAAACTGTTTGACCAATGCTATCAAAATAATATTTTAATCTTACTTTACCATTCTCATCAAATCTACCTATTCCGATATAGTCTTAACATAAAATACTTGTAAAAGTGTTGAGAGTCTGGCATGCCCAACCCACCCACCCCCAAAAAAAATCTAAATAAGGAATAAATAAAATAACAGGTAAATATGACTTGACTCTCTTATACTAACCCCCTTTCCACCCTAACAAACTTGGGGACCTACCATGTTAGGTTAGGACGTGCTAGGTAGGACAGGTTTAGCAGGAGTTGGTTTAGTTATGTTAGATGGCGCAATAGGCAACAACGTAAAAAAAAAAAAATTAAAAAGATTGTTGAGGGAGTGGGGGTTGCAGCAGAAATGGTCATGATAATGCTATTCACATGGAGCAGTAGGAAAAAGTATGTTCTGTTTGGAAACTCTGTGGTTGTGTTTGTATACAAAAATACCCATTTGACGAGGTTAGGTTAGTTTGCAAGTTACTTGAATCATGAACGTGTGAATATGTAACAAACAAAATAAAAGCGTTAACCTTAATCTCATTATCTTGAGTACATTCCAATCTAACATTATATCACCATAATCTGTTTGACCAATGCTATAAATATACTATTTTAATCTTACTTTACCATTCTCACGAAACTTACCTATTCCCATATAGTCTTGACATAAAGTATTTGTAAAAGTGTCCATAGTCTGGCATGCCTAGCATCACCCCCCCCCCGCCCCCAATAAAAAAATAATAAACAAATGAAAAATAATAAAAAATAAAAAAAGGTCAAATATGCCTTAACTATCTATACCAACCCCCTCTTACCCCCCAACAAACTTGGCATGTTAAGTTAGGATGTGTTCGGTAGGACGGGGCAGGTTTGGCATGGTTAGGTTTAGCTATGTTAGGTTGTTGAGGGCGAGGGGGTTGTGGCAGAAATGGTCATAATGAAACTATTCAGATACAGAATGAAAAGGTATGTTCTGTTTGGAAGGTCAGTGGTTGTGTTATTATGCAAAAAATACCCACTTGATTAGGTTAGGTTAGTTTGTAAGCTAACTGAAGCATGACTATGTGATTACCAACCTTGTTACAGCTTCTGCCACTTCAGTCCACGCTCTCTTCTTATCCTCAGGGGTGATGCTCTTCCCATAACACCCTCTGATTGTACGTATTTTTTCATGAATTTGACGTAAGAAGACCGTTTCATCTGGCGACCAATTAAACTTACTCCTTTTCTGCGCTGGTTCTCCGGCCCGTAGATCATTGGGGCAGATGACGTGGTTATGGTGCGGTAATTTCAGCAGAGCAAGTCGTGACGCAGGAGGGGAGATAAGGGTATTGACGAGTGACGGAGTAAAAACAGCCTTGGAGGCTGCTTCTATCTGCCAAAAAAGTTTTTTTTTGTGTGTGCCATTTATTATGTTTGTTTCATTTTTACATATTTTTTTTTTTTTTTTTTTTTTTTTTATATATACTCATGTCGGATGTTTACGTTTTGCACGGAGGCGTCCTTAGCAACGAGCCCGCCATAAAGAAGAAGATAATAGTAGCCAGGATTTGCTAATACTTACACTCAAAGTTGACGAGGATAGCTGTTACTCTTAATAAATTGAAACTATTAACTTTGATAGTAACTTTAAGAGTAAAAGTTAATAGCTCGTGAGGATACGGGCCCAGGTGATCTATTTTGAGAGACATTCATTGACGACGTAGGCTCACGTGGCCGTAGCCTATTCATGTTATCCGTATAATATTTTCTGACCACAAATTCCAAATTTCTAAAAATTATGATTGATAGACTTCATTTTCTGTTTATGTAATACTTTTTTTCTACAGCGTGTGTCATTTCTTGAATTCACGCAGGCTTGGGATTTGTGTCTTTCCATTCTTTACATATTTCCTCCCTGGTCACAAAACGCCAGAAGACGCTTCACGTACGTACTCTATGTAATGTAGGAAAGTCATTACTGACTCGGCTGATGCCCGGATAATTCAGTTAATCAGGTAGGTAGATAATGAAATAATGATTAAGAATAATTACTGCAAAACACGTTAGGTGAAGAATCAGCAGCCAAGTCTAATCTATAGCAATAAGTGACCCAAGTTTTCTCATGAGTTTGGAAGTGCTCACCTTAGTTCTAAGTTTCATTAAACCCTTGCCAGAAAAGCTGCAGGGGTCACAACAAGAACTGATGGGTGCTCTTGGAAGTGTAGCTACACAGAGCTGCATAGATGCATTTCAGTCCTATCGTGATGGAAATAAGTTCAACCAACTTTTTGCCCAAGCTGAGGAAAGGTACGGAGATATCATCCAGAAGCCTTGAACAATCAGTGGTCATCATAAACATAATTAAGGCTAACCCTTCAACAGCAACTCCATAGGAGTACTATCGAAGAGCTATTTTTCTCCCATTTTCGGACACTGCTATAGCACAACTTAGGGAAAGGTTTGCATCTAAACACATTAGGAGTTTTTTGTTGGGAAATCTTGTTCCCTCTTTTTCAGTTGATAATGGCTTTGGTAAACTGAAGGAGGCAGTTGAATTTTATGGAAATTTCTTGATGGAGATGCCGATCTCGTTGAAGATGAATATCTACGGGGGCAGAGTTATTGGGAGCGTCGTGAATCTCATGAGAGGTCAAAGCAAGTTCTTGAGACATTAGCATGTGCCAAAAAATTGGGCACACGTCCAAAATTTTCCACCCTATTGCAAATTTTTCAACTCTACCTGTTAGCACTTTCACCAATGAGCGATTATTAAGTGCCCTTAAATTGCTTAAAACATACCTTAGGAACGCAGTGAGTGACAGTCGTTTAAATGGACTGGCCTTACTCTGTCCATTGTGACACAAATCTTGATCATGAAGTCCTTGATGAATTTGCACGTAAGAACAGACGCCTAAATTTGAGGTAAACCAGTTACAATGTATTGTTGTTGACAGTAACGAATCTAATTCATCTAGTTAATTTTTATTTTATATTCATAAAATACCTGACCCAGTTTCCATGTATCTTGTAAAAATATGTATTACAGCAGCAGCCTGCATAAACGAAGATTATACATGTTATATGAATATAACATTTTTTTCCTTGCCAGTATATTACTTTTTTATCAGAACATTTAGTTCTAGAGTAAGTAGTGTTGTTTCGAGGGAAAATTTTTGCAGTCCAAATTACAGAAATGAACAAGATTTCTCCCCTCTCCACACCCACCATACTTCCCTTCCCTTCTGCCGCCGCTGACTCTCATTCATCACCCCCCTCTCCCCTTTCCTCCACCTCTTCCTTCCGTCTCTTCCTGCTCTTCCTCGCATTCTCTCTCCTTGTCCTCCCCCACATCACCTCCCCCCTCCTCTGCTACCACTACCTCCCCCGCCTCCTCCTCCTCCCCCGCCTCCCTCCCTCTCCCCTCCTCCCCTGCCTCCCCACCACCTCCGCCACCACCTCAGCCACCTCCTCCTCCCCCCTCCCCTTCGACGTCATCCTCTTCCTCTCTCCTTCTTCCACTCATCGTCCTCCTCCTCCTCCTCCTCCTCCTCCTCCTCCTCCCTCCCCTCCTCCCCTGCCTCCCCACCACCTCCGCCACCACCTCAGCCACCTCCTCCTCCCCCTCCCCTTCGACCTCATCCCCTTCCTCTCTTTCCTTCTTCCACTCCTCCTCCTCCTCCTCCTCCTCCTCCTCCTCCTCCTCCTCCTCCCCCTCCTCCTCCTCCTCCTCTTCCTCCTCCACTCCCCTGCCCGCCCTCCCTCTCCTCCTGTAGCGGCTTCCTTCCGTCTACTGACAAAGTTAATAAGAGGAAAGTACTGGTGGTTGGGGACTCTCAAGTCAGGTTCATTGACAGGTACTTTTGTTCAAGGGATAAGGAAAATAGGCTTCAGTGTGCTTTCCAGGGCAGGCATCCAGCACGTATCTAACAGAATGGAGGAAATTTTAGCAGGGAGGGACACAGCCAATCGTCTTCTGCAGTTACGGGGGTCATGACATCATTGCGGTTGGTATCGAAGAGATGTTTCTGCGCTTCAGGGAATAGTTTGCTGAGGGGAGGGACTTCGGGGGTGCCGGCTGTTGTGGGGTTTTGCCGAGGAGGGGTGGGAGGGATGGCTTTCCAGAGCCTTAGCAGTAAACAGCAGGCTAGCGGCCCACTGTAAGCGAAATGGTTGGCTTTTCCTTGACAATTGGGACCTCTTCTACAATAAAGCCACCTTGTATGCCAAGGATGGCGTGCATCTGTCACTCCAGGGGGTGGAGGTTCTCGCAGACTCCCTCGAGCGATCACTTAGCACCCTACATAATTTTTTAGAGTAGGCGAGGGGGGAGGGCCTGTCAATGCATAGCAGACTGGGACCAGGGGGCGCAGGAGAAATCGAAAGGATATAAGAAAGGATGGGCTAACGGCTTATTACACCAACAGTAGGAGTCTCAGGAACAAGATAGATCTACTGAGGGGGAAAGCATGTGTCGAGAAATTCGACATTATAGCTATCACGGAAACATGGGTGGATACTGCCAACAAAAACTTTGTGTCTGAATATGAAATAGATGGTTACCAGATGTTTCACAAAGATAGAAAGGGAAGAAGGGGAGGGGGGGTGGCACTTAGTGTTAAAGACACACTTAAATGTTCCGCTAACAACTCTATTCAAACAAATAGCGACTCAGAATCAGTTTGGGTGGACGTCCACAAAGGGAAGGACAAACTAATTCTAGGGGTTCTTTACAGGCCACCCAACCTCAGCAGACAGGAGACTGATATATTACTACAAGAGGTAGGCAGGGCGAGCAGGAGCAAAAATGTCTGCATAATGGGGGATTTTAACTATAGGAATATAGATTGGGAAGGCGTGGTGGGTGATCTAGAGTCTGAGGATTTTCTGAAAGTAATACAAGATAATTTTCTCAAGCAGACAGTAACAGAGCCCACCAGGGGTAACAACATTCTGGACTTGGCCTTAACTAACACCGAGTATATGATCAGCGAGCTAGATGTTGAGGGAGAATTAGGTGGCAGTGATCACAAGGAAATTAGGTTTAAATTAGACTGGGCGGTGACCCATGAACTCAACCCTGTGTTGGTGCCCGACTTTAGAAGAGCTGATTATGAGGGGCTCAGAAGACACCTTGAGGAGGTAAATTGGGAAACCTTAGGGCTGGATGAGGGCCAGATCTCAGGGCTGGAACCGGAAAGACAGGGGAACCATGTAGAAATGACCTACAATAATTTAGTTAGAGAAATTGCAGAGGGTCAGAGACAGCATATCCCTTACCAAGCACGTAGGAAGGAAAATAACGACCCCAAATGGATGACCCGCAGACTCAAGCATGAAATAGGCTTCCTTCGCTTCCCCTCCTCCCTCGGACCGCTTGCTAATGAAAATGGTAACCACACGAACGATGAAAATGAAATGGCTACAATCCTAAATAACTTTTTCGCATCCGTATTTACCGACGAAGATTGTTTATCACCTCAACCGCCGGAGGTTAGAAGGGCCGAAAAGATGTGACATTTTACGCACAATTGAAAAGATTAAAGTAAGCAAAGCTCCTGGTCCAGACAAAATTACCCCTAGGGTATTAAAAGAAATCAAAAATCAAATTTGTAAACCGCTCTCCATCATATTCAATAAATCTTTAACAGCTGGAAAAGTTCCGTCGGATTGGAAACTTGCAAATGTCACACCAATTTTCAAAAAGGGGGACAAGTCTCATCCAGGAAACTATCGACCAATTAGCCTGACATCTATTGTTTGTAAGTTAATGGAGATTATCATTCGCGACAATATGGTGAAATTCTTCGAAGAAAATAATATAATAAATAATTCGCAACATGGCTTCCGTAGTAAACGTTCGTGTTTAACTAACGTACTTGAGTTTTTTACACTTGATTTTTTAGGTGTTCGATGAAAGCAGATCAGTAGATATCATATATCTGGATTTTCAAAAGGCATTTGATAAGGTCCCCCACCAACGATTGCTCAGCAAACTACTGGCGCACGGTATCTCGGGTAACATTCACAATTAGCTTGTGGACTGGCTCTCTGAGCGGAAGCAGAGAGTAGTTCTAAACGGTGTTACATCTAACTGGCTCGATGTCAAAAGCGGCGTACCTCAAGGATCAGTGCTTGGCCCCATGCTCTTCTTAATTTATGTTAATGATATCGATGATGGGCTCACTTGCAAAGTATCAAAATTTGCTGATGACACAAAAATTGCTAGTAAAGTAACTGCGACACTCGACGAAGAAGCTTTACAATCAGAAATAGATCGACTTGCACGTTGGGCCAATCAATGGCAAATGAAATTTAACGTTGACAAATGTAAAGTGTTGCACATCGGAAAAAATAACAATCGCGTTCGGTACGTAATGATTGGCCAACAACTTTCTGCAGTAAGTAAAGAAAAGGATCTTGGAATCACTATATCAAGCGATTTAAAGCCCAGTCAGCATTGTTCAGAGGTAGTTAAAACTGCAAACAAATTGGTTGGCTTCGTCGGACGAGTCTTTAATAATAAATCGGAAAAAGTAATATTAAAACTGTATAATTCGTTGGTTCGACCCCGTCTAGAGTACTGTGTACAGTTTTGGTCTCCCTACTACAGAAAAGACATAGAAAAGTTGGAACGGGTCCAACGAAGAGTAACAAAGATGATTCCTAGGTTGAGAAATTTGTCATATGAACAAAGGCTTAAAGAAGTAAATTTATTCAGCCTATCAAAACGAAGAATGCGAGGCGATCTAATAGAAGTGTTTAAAATGTTCAAAGGATTCAGTGATATTAATGCGGAAGATTACTTTACAATTGATCGATCAAATAGAACAAGAAGAAATCACAATTTGAAGATAAGTGGTAAAAGATTCTCGTCACACGAAGCTAAACACTTCTTCTTCAATCGAGTTGTTAATGTTTGGAACTCTCTACCTTGTGATGTCGTTGATAGTACAACAGTTACGGCCTTCAAGAATAGATTAGACAAGTGTTTTGAATACAACCAGCAACTAAGATATTACTCATTGTCGTAATAACGTTACGTTCTTTCGAATACTGGTGTCCTTGTCCTTTTATCGCCCGGTTAGTGGTAGCAGTAATGGTAGTTCTTTCCTCTTTCCTACATAAATTCCATGCAGTTTTTCCATGCTGCATGGTTCTTTCCTTTCCTGCCAGCTTTGGCTGGAGGGATGGGGGTGGGAGGAGCCTTCGCCTTTGCTGTCCTTCATCTTCCACCTTTGATTAGATAGTTAGTGTAGCTTGTCACAAACAACCTCGTAAGGACCAGCAGGTCTGCTGTTGCTTGTTCTTTCTTTGTGTATCTTTGTGTTTGTGTTCCTCCTCCTCCTCATATTCCTCCTCCCCCTCCTCCTCCTCCCCCTCCTCCTCCTCCGTCTCCTCCTCCTCCTCCTCCTCCTCCTCCTCCTCCCCCCCCTCCTCCTCCTCCCCCCCCTCCTCCTCCACCTCCTCCTCGTCCTCGTCGTCCTCCACCTCTTCCTCTTGCTCCAACTCCTCCTCCTCCTCGTCCCCCTCCTCCTCCTCCTCCTCCTCCTCCTCCTCTTCCTCCTCCTCCCCCTCCTCCTCCTCCTCCTTCTCCTCCTCCTCCTCCTCTTTCTCCTCCTCCTTCTCCTCCTCCTTCTCCTCGCTAGCGTACAGGCGTAGACGGAAGACAATCCTCCCAGCCGTCTCCTGTGAAGACGGATCACACTTCAACGGATCAAGGGTCAACAACAAGGTTAACATAAAACTGGTGGGTGACAGCATTGTTAGAGAACAACTGACTGAGTTCTGTGGACGAAGTATCAAGAACAGGAGACGCTACTGTATTCCTGGTGCAAAACTACAAGATATAGAAGAAGCGGCAGACCTCGTCTCAGACCGCACGGAACAGGACACACTCTTTGTTTTGCACGCTGGCACGAACAACGTTCAAACAACGCGCACGGAGGAAATTTTAGCCGACTACCGACGAGTAATCCGCCGCTACAAGGAGAAGTCACGCCACATCATTGTCTCCGGGATTCTTCCGAGAATCAACGCCTTCACAGGCTTCCACAGAAAGGCGTCAAACATCAACAACAGACTGAAGCACCTCTGCCAGGAAGAGGAAGCTTCGTTCGCAAATCAGTGGGATCATTTCTATGATATCCCCGACCTTTTCCGTCCTGACGGTCTTCACCTCAATGCGATTGGCTCAGCACGGCTTGGTAGGCTGCTGAACGAGGAAGTACTTTTGTACTCAAAAAACTCCGAGCGCGGGAGGGGCACCAAAGTATTGTAAACAACCAACCAGTAGAGCCCGCCCATCATACACCAACGCCCCCAACAGAAAACACACGCAGACACCGGACTACTGTGCCTCGAAGCACTGAAGTCAAGAAGGACATTTCTGTCCTATACACCAACGCGCGGAGCTTAATACCCAAACGGGATGAGTTACTTGCCTACGTTGACGTAGAAAGTCCGGACGTGATTGCCATCACCGAAACGTGGGCCACCTCTGACCACCTAATGACCGAATTCTCAATTCCAGGCTACGAGAGCTTCTACAAAAACAGACTTCACAAGAAAGGAGGAGGTGTTATCTGTTACGTCAAGAACAAATACCCTGCCGTGGAAGTAACCAAAGGAGACTCAGTGAAATATGACACAGTATATGTTGAACTGGAGACTAGCAAGCACAACAAAATAACGATTGGAACCGTTTACAGACCTCCAAAGCAACAAGAAGCGGACGACGAAGCGCTGTACGAAGAAATCCACACCGTAACGCAAAACAAACAATCAGTCATTATCGGGGACTTTAACTGTGCCAACATTGACTGGACCACGATGATTGGAGATCGGGAGGGTAACAGATTGCTCGAAATGTTAGAAGACACTTTTCTTACTCAGATTGTTACCCAACCGACGAGGGAAAATAACATATTAGACCTAGTACTCGTGAGTGATTCAGATCTCACACGTGAATGTCAAGTCGGCGAAAAGCTGGATGGTTGCGACCATCACCTAATCCGCCTAAAGATCAGAACAGACCATGAACTCACCGAAAACACGTCCAAGATTCCAGACTACAAAAGAGCCAATTTTAATTTCGCTCGTGAGCTGCTAACCCAGACAACTTGGGAACCCATGACCTACACTCCTGTGGAGGAACTGAGGGACACGCACGGCTAATGAAAGCTACACGAGGCGGGGTTTGCTGGAGAGGGAGAGAAAAAATATGGGAAAGATGAGCCAGCAAAAAAGTTAACAAATTGGGGATTCCTTTACGACGGAAACGAAAAAAGACAAACACGACGGAAACAAAAAAAGGAACAAATGAGTCACGACCTTTTATTATTTAGAGGCAAGAACTTACACAACGGAGGAAGAAATAATGGGAAATGGTAAATCGGGTAAACGTTTCAATTCTATAACCGAGAATGTCATGGGGATACCAGCACCGTTAGAAATAAATGCACGTTAATTTATAGACACTGATGAATATACGCTAATAAGTATACGTTGATTATCTTACGTTACAATATAGTAATAGTAATGAGGAGGAGGAGGAGGAGGTGGAAGTTATCAAAGGGAAGAAGAATAACCTGGAGAAAAAGAAGAAGAAAAAGAAGAAAGAAGACAGAAAAAAATAAGAAAAGAAGCAAAAGAAGAAAAAAAACAGTAAATGAGAAAAAGAAGAACTCAAAGAAAAAGGTAAAAAAGGAGGAGACATAGGAAAGATAATAAAGAATGCTGACAAAGTGGAAATAAAAGAGCCAATTGAAAGAATGACAACGACTCTACATTTGGAAGAAGACGTAAGAAGGCGGAAGGGAAAAAAGAGGAGGAGACTGAAGGAGGAGGAGGAGGAGGAAGAAGAAAAAAAAGAAAAAAAGAAAAAAGAGAAGAAAAAGAAAAAAAAGAAGGAGAGGAGGAGGAGGAGAATGAGAGCTGGGTAAGAGGAGGAAAGAAAAAGAGTAACAGAAGAGGAGAGGAAGGGAGAGGAGGAACTTATAAACATGGGGTGACTGTAACAAGGAGACCAAACAAAGAAGTAACATTTGGAAGAGCAAGAAACCAACAAAAGAGAGAGAGAGAGAGGAGGAGGAACCGTGCCTTGGGGTTGAGTGTGAGAGCGGTCAAGTGCGGGGTAAACAGAGGGAGGGAGAGGGAGAGGGAAGGAGGGGATGCAATGGGCTAAATGGAAGGAGGAAGACCCATTATCAAGGGTGGAAGGATTACGGCGGTGTGGGTGGCCTGGGATTAAGAGGGGTGGTTGGGGAGCAGAGAGAGAGAGAGAGGGAGGAGGGAGGGAGAGATGGTGGGAGTGTGGGAGAGAGGGGGGGGACTAATGTGTGTGTGTGTGTGTGTGTGTGTGTGTGTGAGAGAGAGAGAGAGAGAGAGAGAGAGAGAGAGAGAGAGAGAGAGAGAGAGAGAGAGAGAGAGAGAATAAAAGAAAACGAGAAAGAAAAAAAATAGAGAGAGGAAAGAAAGAAGAAAAAGAGACAAGAATTAAAAGAAGAAAAGAGATGAAAAGAAAGAAGAAAGAAGTAAGAAAAAGAAAGAAAAGAAAAAGAAAAGAGAAGGAACGAACGAACGAACGAGCTCAGGGTTGCAGGGGTCACGTGACGAACAGGATCAAGGTCCCAGCGGGGGTATACAAGTCGTGTGGTGTACGTCGTAAGGTTGATAAAGGCTAAAAAATAATAATAATAAAAAAAAAGAAATACACTTCATCTAATATCCAGCCTTGAGAGGGGAACGAGCCCTGACCCATTACCTTTGTGAATCGGATGCGCTAGCCACTCCGCCATCGTGGAGTTGACATGGGGAGTGATTTTAAAGTAATAGGAGAGTAAGGAGAGTGAAAGAAAGGACGGGAAAATATATAAAAAGAAGGAATAGAGAAAAAGCCGAAATAATAATAATAAGTGAGCAGAAATAAGTGGGAATGGAGGAAGAGAAAGAGAAGGACAAGAGAAAAGGCTGAAATAATTATTAGTAAGGAAAAGTACATGAATGGATAAGTAAAGTAAATGAAAAGAAGGAGTAGAGAAAGAGAGGAAATGATAAGTAAACAGAAGTAAGTGAGATTAGAGGAAAGAAATGTAAATAAAGAGAAGGAATAGAGAAAAAACTGAAATGATTATAGTAAGGAAAAATAAATGAAAATGGATATGAAAAGTAAATGAAGAGAAGAATTAGAGAAAAAAAAGATGAAGGGATAATTAGTAAACAAATGTAAGTGAGAATGGAGGAAGAAAAATTAATGAAGAGAAAGAATAGAAAAAAAAAAGATAAGACATAATAAGTAAGAAATTATTGAGCAAAGGTGAGCTAGGTGAGGTAAGGGAGCCGTGACCTCTCCTAACACTCACTCATGACATAGTGAACGGAAGGCCTCGTCATTATGAGTGTCGAAAGCAGCGAGTGTGTAATAAAACTGACTGTCAGCACCCTACCCGAAATTGACCTCTTCCACCCGAAAGTGACCTCTCTTCTGGCATCTTGTTTTTTTTTTCTTTTATCAGAACAGCGTAAAGCGGACTCTTGTTTGTCCTGCGAATAACAGAAGCCATGAAGCAACGTGAAAGCGAGGAAGAGTCACCCGCCGTCTAGTTCACCCGCAAAGAACCACCTCACGACCGCCTTAAAAACGAGAGATTGTGTTAATGTTACTGTGTCTGTGTTATTGCGGATACAGGTAAAGAATAGTCACTGAAGGCGGAGTTGAGGCCATTGAACAGTGCTGTGAAGGACTGGGCACGCCTTCCCATAACACAGCGGCTAGTGAAGGAAGGTCGCAAGCAAAATGAGAGAGAAAATGTAATGAAATGTAATGATGGTTGAGGTCGGATCGTGGGAAGCCTCGTGGTTTTTCTGCAACATTTCGTTCAATATAAAGTGTAGTAACGTGAGACTGGGGAGCCGGTTTTACAGAGTCATAAATTTGTCAAAGAATATTCTGGCAAACGATCAATTCTTCATAGCTCACAAATATGTCCCATTCAAGGCAATATAGTGAAGATTGCCCGAGTGTCTTGCCGGTGCTAACAGTCACTCCCCTTCAGCAAGAGAGTAAACAACATTCCCTTCAGGACAGAGAGGCTCAACTTTAACCTACCGCTCAGAAAACAGTGTTTATGTATCTGTTTACTAAGTCTGTCTATAGAGTAACGATGCCAACAACTTTCTCAACACGACAAAATCAATCTTAGACTCCCTCTCGATATCCATTGCTTGTGTTTGCCTATCTATGGAGTAATTAAGTGGAGTAACTAATGGAGTAATTAACTAACTATAGCTCATTACGTAGCCTTTTTATGAAGTAGCAATATCCACACGCCAAAATCCGTTTAGTCTACCTCTCGATAGCTGTTGTTTGTCTGCTTGCCTAACTTACTAAGGGAAGAGTTTGTCAATGTCTGCACTCCTTCATCGCTTTCACTCTTACACTCCATAAGAAGAGTCTACGTACTTGTTTACTAAGCTTGCCTGTGAAGTAACAATGTAAACAGCTTTCCCTGCCCCACATTATCAGCCTTAGTCTTCTTTTCAATAAGTGTAGCGTTTGTGTGTTTGCCTAACTTGCTAAGGGAAGTTAATCAGTCCTTTTGCTCTTTCGCTCATAAATTCAATAAGCACTGATCATATATTTGTCAGGACGGCAAACACCTTTTCCTATAGGACAGAATGTGGTTTAGTTCCGTGGCCCGATGTCCGAATATTTGTCCAACCTGCTACTGAAAGGCTTAATCAGCATCTTCACTCCTTCATCTCTGTCACTGGTAAACTCTGGAACAACCTTTCGCCTACTGTAATCCTTCCTATGGCAAACTATTTCAAGAGCGGAGTATATGAAAACGCTTAAAGATATACTTGATACTACTGAGAGATTTAATCAGTATCTTCATTCCCTCATCTCTGCCACTGATAAACTCTAGAGCAACCTTTCGCCTACTGTAATCCTTCCTATGGCGAACTATATCAAGAGCGGAGTATATGAAGACGTGCTTAAAAACATACTTGATACTACTGAGAGATTTCATTAGTATCTTCATTCCCTCATCTCTGAAACTGGTAAACTCTGGAGCAACCTTTCGCCTACTGTAATCCTTCCTATGGCAAGCTATTTCAATAGCGGAGTATATGAAGACGCGTTTAAAAACATACTTGATACCACTGAGAGATTTAATTAGTATCTTCATTCCCTCATCTCTGGCACTGATAAACTCTGGAACAACCTTTCGCCTACTGTAATCTTTCCTATGACGAACTATTTCAAGAGCGGAATATATGAAGACACACTTAAAAATATACTTGATGATTCTTTGGCGCATCAGTATTCAATCTTCGTAGCGTTTTTTCAGCTTCTCTTCTAATCTTGAACTGTCGCGTTTTACGGTACAAATAAGCCCGCGACAGCCCGCGCCCACCCAGTCAGTACACGCTGTTTATTTGTTCACACACATTGAGCCGATAAATCAAACGGGTTCAAAACAAAGCAGCCTGCAAGTATTATTCATGTACGAACACTGACACTGAACTATTGTCTCCGTTTACTCGCCCCGCATAAAAACGATATATAATAGTTTGTCCTTCAACACCCCCCTCCCCCCCAGCACTCCCCCTTCCCCCCCACCAAGCAATGTCGCCGTGTAAATATTCGGGTACAAGCGTGTGACAGTTGCTCGCGATAATGTAAAAGTCGGCGAGGCTTGCATAAATATATTAAACCCGATGTCACTAAGAGTAAAACATTATCTTATTTGAGGAATGCTTTTTTTTCCTATTAATATTTGTCCGCGGCGAGGGTAACACGGCCCGGGACAGCTATAATGGGTGAGATATTTAAATCAACATTATGAGCCGCGTCATTGCATAGAGAAGCAAGGCTGACTGAGGCGTTGAGGCCGCGGGGACGCTTGAGAGACGAGGACTGAAGGCTAATGTTTGTGCTGAAAGGAAGTTGTCTTGGCCCATTATTTTGACAGGCAGCGTTAGACCATTATTTTGACATTAAGCATTAAACCATTATTTTGACATGTAGCATTAGTCCATTATTTTGACAGGCAGCATTAGTCCATTATTTTGACAGGTAGCATTAGTCCATTATTTTGACAGGCAGCATTAGTCCATTATTTTGACATGTAGCATTAGTCCATTATTTTGACAGGCAGCATTAGTCCATTATTTTGACAGGCAGCATTAGTCCATTATTTTGACAGGCAGCATTAGTCCATTATTTTGACAGGCAGCATTAGTCCATTATTTTGACAGGCAGCATTAGTCCATTATTTTGACATGTACCATTAGTCCATTATTTTGACAGGCAGCATTAGTCCATTATTTTGACAGGCAGCATTAGTCCATTATTTTGACATGTAGCATTAGTCCATTATTTTGACATGCTGGCTGGAGTAGGTAGGAAGACATCTACCGAGCGGGCGCAAGCCACTCCCGGTGAGGTATATATGGGAGGTGAGAAGGGAGCTGAAGCCCTCCAAAGACCCTTCCCATGTCCTCACTAACCGTTTCCCTATTGTCTCACCAACACCGGAGAGTAGTTCAGCATGCTCTCTAAAGACAGATCCTCTCTTTATCCACACCACACTACATTCACACAACATATACACCTTTTCCCAAAATTAAAATTTCAAAATGGCGCACCTACACCAAGCCCCGGAGTCCCCGCCTGGGGGGGGGGGGGGGACCACAAAATCCCCCAGGGAGGACTCCCCTTCTGGCTGCCGACCCGAGAGGTGTCTTGATAACTCCTCGAACCTCTTTCTTCTCAATTTCTACAACATTCGCGGTCTTCGCTCTAATTTTCATTCTGTGGAACATCATCTCTCCTCCTCTAAACCTCACCTTCTCTTCCTTACCGAAACACAGATTTCTGAGGCTACTGACAGCAATCTCTACTCTGTTCCCTGCTACTATCTCTATCCTAAATTTCAATCCAAAGCTGGATGTTGCGCCTACGTGCGCAACGACATCACGCTCTCGTGCCCACGACCTTGACTCTTCTGAATTTTCCACCATCTGGCTAAGACTTCATTGTCATTCTATTACTAAATACATCTGTGCTGTTTATCTCTCACCTAACTCTACCAACTATGTAAAATTCTTTGACTATTTGAATTCTAAAGTGGAGCACACCCACTCTCCCTTCGCTGAAATCTCCATTCTAGGAGATTTCAATGTTCACCACCAGCTTTGGCTTCCATCCTCTTTCACTGACCATCCTGGTGAACAAGCCTACAACTTTGCTATCCTCAACGACCTAGAGCAGTTGGTCCAGCACCCTACACGTATTCCCGACCGTCTTGGAGACCGGCCCAACATTCTAGACCTCTTCCTTACCTCAAACCCTTCTGCTTATTCTGTCAAACTGTTCTCTCCGTTGGGCTCCTCCGATCACAATCTTATTTCTGCATCCTGTCCTATCGCTCCTGTACACCCTCTGGACCCACCGAAGAGGCGATGCTTCTGGCATTTTGCTTCAGCTCGGTGGGACGACCTGAGGATGTACTTTTCCGATTTCCCGTGGAATGATTATTGCTTCCAGGATGGAGACCCCTCTGTGTGTGCTCAGCGCATCACAGAGGTGATTGTCTCTGGAATGGAGGCATACATTCCTAGTTCTTTCTCTAATCCTCACGCTAAAAAGCCTTGGCTTAATCACGCTTGTTCTCGTGCTGTCAGTGATAGAGAGGTAGCTCACAAAAGGTACCAGAGCCTTCAAACTAATGCTAATTATGAACTTTACATTCCTGCCCGAAATCGTGCCAAATCTATTCTCCGACTAACCAAAAATTCTTTCATTAATAGAAAATGCCAAAACCTTGCTTTCTCTAACTCTTCCCGTGACTTCTGGCATCTAGCCAAAAACATCTCCTCCAACTTCACTTCTTCATCTTTCCCTCCACTCCTCAGTCCTGACGGCAACACTGCCGTCTCATCTATCTCTAAGGCTGAACTCTTCTCTCAAACTTTTTCTAAAAACTCCACTCTGGACGAATCTGGGCATATTCCTCCTACTCATCCCCCCTCTGACTCGTTTATGCCTGTTATAAAGATTCTTCAAAATTATGTTTTCTATGCCCTCTCTGGCCTCAATCCTCAGAAGGGTTATGGACCTGATGGAGTGCCTCCTATTGTCCTTAAAAACTGTGCCTCCGTGCTGTCACCCTGCCTGGTCAGACTCTTTCGCCTCTGCCTGTCAACATCTACCTTTCCTTCTTGCTGGAAGTATGCCTTCATACAGCCTGTGCCTAAGAAGGGTGACCGCTCCAACCCCTCAAACTACCGTCCTATAGCTTTACTTCCTTGTCTATCTAAAGCTTTTGAATCAATCCTTAACCGGAAGATTCAAAAGCACCTTTCCACTTCTGACCTTCTATCTGATCGCCAGTATGGGTTCCGCAAGGGGCGTTCTACTGGTGATCTCCTAGCCTTCTTAACTGACTCTTGGTCATCCTCTCTTAGCCGTTTCGGTGAAACTTTTGCTATTGCGCTGGACATATCAAAAGCTTTTGATAGGGTCTGGCACAAATCTTTCCTTTCCAAACTACCCTCCCACGGTTTCTATCCTTCTCTCTGTACCTTTATCTCCAGTTTCCTTTCTGACCGTTCTATTTCTGCCGTGGTAGACGGTCACTGTTCTTCCCCTAAATCTATTAACAGTGGTGTCCCACAGGGTTCTGTCCTATCTCCCACTCTTTTTCTGTTGTTCATTGATAATCTTTCCTAAACGAACTGTCCTATCCATTCCTAAGCCGATGATTCCATTCTGCATTACTCTACTTCTTTTAATAGAAGACCCACCCTACAGGAACTGAACGACTCAAGGCTGGAGGCTGCAGAACGCTTTGCCTCAGACCTTACTATTATTTCCGATTGGGGCAAGAAGAACCTGGTGTCCTTCAACGCCTCAAAAACACAGTTTCTCCACCTATCCACTCGACACAATCTTCCAAACAACTATCCCCTATTCTTTGATAACACCCAGCTATCACCTTCCTCAGCACTAAACATCCTCGGTCTATCCTTAACTCAAAATCTCAACTGGAAACTTCATATCTCATCTCTTACTAAATCAGCTTCCTCGAGGCTGGGCGTTCTGTACCGTCTCCGCCAGTTCTTCTCCCCTGCACAGTTGCTGTCCATATACAGGGGCCTTGTCCGCCCTCGTATAGAGTATGCATCTCATGTGTGGGGGGGCTCCACTCACACAGCTCTTCTGGACAGAGTGGAGGCTAAGGCTCTTCGTCTCATCAGCTCTCCTCCTCATACTGATAGTCTTCTACCTCTTAAATTCCGCCGCAATGTTGCCTCTCTTTCTATCTTCTATCGATATTTCCACGCTGACTGCTCATCTGAACTTGCTAACTGCATGCCTCCCCCCCTCCCGCGGCCCCGCAGCACTCGACTTTCTACTCATGCTCATCCCAATACTGTCCAAACCCCTTTTGCAAGAGTTAACCAGCATCTTCACTCTTTCATCCCTCACGCTGGTAAACTCAGGAACAATCTTCCTTCATCTGTATTTCCTCCTGCCTACGACTTGAACTCTTTCAAGAGGAGGGTATCAGGACACCTCTCCTCCCGTATTTGATCTTGCTTTCGGCCACTCCTTTTTTTTTTTTTCGGAGCAGCGAGTAGCGGGTTTTTTTATTATTGTTTTTTTTGTGTGTGTGCCCTTGAGCTGCATCCTTTGTTGTAAAAAAAAAAAAAAAAAAAAAAGCATTAGTCCATTATTTTGACTTGTAGCATTAGTCCATTATTTTGACATGTAGCATTAGTCCATTATTTTGACATGTAGCATTAGTCCATTATTTTGACATGTAGCATTAGTCCATTATTTTGACATGTAGCATTAGTCCATTATTTTGACATGTAGCATTAGTCCATTTTTTTGACATGTAGCATTAGTCCACTATTTTGACATGTAGCATTAGTCCATTATTTTGACATGTAGCATTAGTCCATTATTTTGACATGTAGCATTAGTCCATTATTTTGACATGTAGCATTAGTCCATTATTTTGACATGTAGCATTAGTCCATTATTTTGACATGTAGCATTAGTCCACTATTTTGACATGTAGCATTAGTCCACTATTTTGACATGTAGCATTAGTCCATTATTTTGACATGTAGCATTAGTCCATTATTTTGACATGTAGCATTAGTCCACTATTTTGATATGTAGCATTAGTCCATTATCTTGACATGTAGCATTAGTCCATTATTTTGACATGTAGCATTAGTCCATTATTTTGACATAAAGCATTAGTCCATTATTTTGACATGTAGCATTAGTCCATTATTTTGACATAAAGCATTAGTCCATTATTTTAACATAAAGCATTATTCCATTATTTTGACATGTAGCATTAGTCCATTATTTTGACATGTAGCATTAGTCCATTATTTTGACATAAAGCATTAGTCCATTATTTTGACATGTAGCATTAGTCCAATATTTTGACATGTAGCATTAGTCCATTATTTTGACATGTAGCATTAGTCCATTATTTTGACATGTAGCATTAGTCCATTATTTTGACATGTAGCATTAGTCCATTATTTTGACATGTAGCATTAGTCCATTATTTTGACATGTAGCATTAGTCCATTATTTTGACATGTAGCATTAGTCCATTATTTTGACATAAAGCATTAGTCCATTATTTTGACATGAAGCATTAGTCCATTATTTTGACATGTAGCATTAGTCCATTATTTTGACATGTAGCATTAGTCCATTATTTTGACATGTAGCATTAGTCCATTATTTTGACATAAAGCATTAGTCCATTATTTTGACATAAAGCATTACTCCATTATTTTGACATAAAGCATTATTCCATTATTTTGACATGTAGCATTAGTCCAATATTTTGACATGTAGCATTAGTCCATTATTTTGACATGTAGCATTAGTCCACTATTTTGATATGTAGCATTAGTCCATTATCTTGACATGTAGCATTAGTCCATTATCTTGACATGTAGCATTAGTCCATTATTTTGACATGTAGCATTAGTCCATTATTTTGACATGTAGCATTAGTCCACTATTTTGATATGTAGCATTAGTCCATTATCTTGACATGTAGCATTAGTCCATTATTTTGACATGTAGCATTAGTCCATTATCTTGACATGTAGCATTAGTCCACTATTTTGATATGTAGCATTAGTCCATTATCTTGACATGTAGCATTAGTCCATTATCTTGACATGTAGCATTAGTCCATTATTTTGACATGTAGCATTAGTCCATTATTTTGACATGTAGCATTAGTCCATTATTTTGACATAAAGCATTAGTCCATTATTTTGACATAAAGCATTATTCCATTATTTTGACATGTAGCATTAGTCCAATATTTTGACATGTAGCATTAGTCCATTATTTTGACATGTAGCATTAGTCCATTATTTTGACATGTAGCATTAGTCCATTATTTTGACATAAAGCATTAGTCCATTATTTTGACATAAAGCATTATTCCATTATTTTGACATGTAGCATTAGTCCATTATTTTGACATAAAGCATTATTCCATTATTTTGACGTAAAGCATTAGTCCATTATTTTGACATAAAGCATTAGTCCAATATTTTGACATGTAGCATTAGTCCATTATTTTGACATAAAGCATTATTCCATTATTTTGACATAAAGCATTATTCCATTATTTTGACATAAAGCATTATTCCATTATTTTGACATAAAGCATTAGTCCAATATTTTGACATGTAGCATTAGTCCATTATTTTGACATAAAGCATTAGTCCATTATTTTGACATAAAGCATTAGTCCAATATTTTGACATGTAGCATTAGTCCATTATTTTGACATAAAGCATTATTCCATTATTTTGACATAAAGCATTAGTCCAATATTTTGACATGTAGCATTAGTCCATTATTTTGACATAAAGCATTAGTCCATTATTTTGACATAAAGCATTAGTCCAATATTTTGACATGTAGCATTAGTCCATTATTTTGACATAAAGCATTAGTCCATTATTTTGACATAAAGCATTAGTCCATTATTTTGACATGTAGCATTAGTCCATTATTTTGACATAAAGCATTAGTCCATTATTTTGACATAAAGCATTAGTCCATTATTCTGACATAAAGCATTAGTCCATTATTTTGACATAAAGCATTAGTCCATTATTCTGACATAAAGCATTAGTCCATTATTTTGACATAAAGCATTAGTCCATTATTCTGACATAAAGCATTAGTCCAATATTTTGACATGTAGCATTAGTCCAATATTTTGACATGTAGCATTAGTCCATTATTTTGACATAAAGCATTAGACCATTATTTTGATATAAAGCATTAGTCCATTATTTCGACATAGAGCATTAGTCCATAATTTCGACATTAAGCATTAGTCCATTATTTCGACAATAAGCATTAGTCCATTATTTTGACAATGAGCATTAGTCCATTATTTTGACACGTAACGTCAGTCCATTATTTCGACACCCAGCCTTCGATTCAGCTTATTTTTGGATAGCTCTATGCCCATTATTGTGTTACTTCTTCACTTCTCACTTCTGTAACACAAGGATACACGAGGACACCGTTGGAATATTATCCCGCCATTCCCTCCCATCATGAACCCTCCGATTCAAAGCCATGGTACAGCACTTCCTGTTCTTTGCCGCCCCGTGACAGGACATTATGGTCGGTATTCTGAAACACTTCCACCTCTCCACCTAAACTATTTCTTAAGGCCGGAAAGGAGATCAGTCTGGTTCTAATGAGTGTATATTTAGGTTCATGGTACAGAAGAAGGGGCAGATTATCAGAAGGGTCATAAAACTACCCCTGGAAATGCCCAAATCCATACGAAAGCCTAGTCAAATCTGTGTGCTTGGCCGCCCAAAGGTATAAGAATATGACCCTATCATTCCTCACCACTATCAAGCTGGTTGGCGGTCACAGTCGCTGACGAGGTCGGGGCTAGCGACTTGTGTTGGGACGGACTCAACACAGCTCCTTGAGAGTGGAGGCCGTTTTACCCCCAAAAGGGGAATCACTCAACCAATAGACATTAGAAATAGATATATGAGTTGTTGATTGATAGTGTGTGTGTGTGTGTGTGTGTGTGTGTGTGTGTGTGTGTGTGTGTGTGTGTGTGTGTGTGTGTGTGTGTGTCTGTGTGTGTGTGTGTGTGTGTGTGTCCTCTATGAGGCTACTTAAGACACAGCCTCCCCTTGTGGCTTGTTATTAGGAGACGAGGAGGAGGAGAAGGAGGAGGTGGAAGAAGAAGAAAAAGCTAATGATGAGTGAAGGGAAGGGGGAGGAGGAGCAAGACGAGGAGGATTAGCGGATGCAGGAGTTTAAGGAAGGAGGAAGAGGAGGAGGAGGAGGGATACCGAAGAAGGACTTAGCAGCAACTCCTTGAGGGCAAGAAGCGGCGTGCTGGGGGAATGCATAAACACTGTGGCCTTTCCCGGCGTCTCTTCTTCACTACCTCATTGACAGCGGGGCCTTGGCGGGGGTGGGAAGCGGGGATGGAGAGGAGAGAGGTAGAGGCAGGAGCGAGGAGAAAAAGATTACCATACACCTTTTTATATTGGCCTGAGCTCACCTTACCTTACCTGCCCTGTACTAATGACTTCCTTAAGCTCACCTTTCATAGCGCGTTACGTGAGGAGGGTGATTATGTACGAGTGTCTTATTGGGGGTCTGGTCCATAGTGTTCATAAGCTTGGCGCCTCACTGGAGACCGAGAGAAAAAAACTAAAGCCTGTATTTTTAAACGTATCGGTCCTCTGATCGCCTGTTTGAAAAGCCTCTCGTAGAAGTTGCTGGGCTTTTCGTGGACTGTTTTGTGATCCTGGTGATAGTTTTACACGACTTCTGCATCTTGAAAGGGAAAAGCACCCATAAAAACCCGGGTAGTCTTCTCTGTGGCCTGTGGAAATAGTCGTAGTGGGAGCCCGAGGCGTATAAAAATATGGACTTAAGACGTAATGCAAAGGGAAGAAAGAGAAGAAAAGGCTGGTTTGTAACATGAAGAGCCGAGATGATGAATATGTTATTGGTCGTTATTTCTATAGCGTTCAGAAGCTTGGAGACTTATAAAAGAATGAGAGAAAAAAATTAGACAGATGAATAGAGGGTAGGGTGAAGAAGGGCTGAGACATAGATAGATTGATAGATAGATAGATGGATGGATAGAGAGAGAGAGAGAGAGAGAGAGAGAGAGAGAGAGAGAGAGAGAGAGAGAGAGAGAGAGAGAGAGAGAGAGAGAGAGAGAGAGAGAGAGAGAGAGAGAGAGAGAGAGAGAGAGAGAGAGAGAGAGAGAGAGAGAGAGAGAGAGAGAGAGAGAGAGAGAGCAGTAGCATAGCGTCTCGACCACCTGCATCTCTCCCTCCTCTGTGTGATGTGCATGTCCAAAGTATGAGATACCTAACGTGCCTCCTCCTCCTCCTCCTCCTCCTCCTCCTCTCTCTTCAGTCTCACTCTCTTCTTCCTCTCTCATAGTTATCTTTTTCTTTTCTTTTTCCTTTTTTCTTTTTTGTTACATTTCATTCTTCGTTGTTCCTTAATTTCAGTTATCCGAGAGAGAGAGAGAGAGAGAGAGAGAGAGAGAGAGAGAGAGAGAGAGAGAGAGAGAGAGAGAGAGAGAGAGAGAGAGAGAGAGAGAGAGAGAGAGAGAGAGAGAGAGAGAGAGAGAGAGAGAGAGAGAATAAAAGGAAAAAAATACGAAAAGAAAAAAAATACGAGAGAAAAGAAAGGAAAAAGAAAGAAGAGAAGAAAACGAATAAAGAGACAAGGATCAAAAGAAGAAAAGAGATGAAAAAGAAAGAAGAAAGAAGTAAGAAAAAAGAAAGAAAAAGAGAAAAAAGAAAAGAGAAGGAACGAACGAACGAACGAACTCAGGGTTGCAGGGGTCACGTGACGAACAGGATCAAGGTCCCAGCGGGGGTATACAAGTCGTGTGGTGTAAGTCGTAAGGTTGATAAAGGCTAAAAAATAATGATAATAATAAAAAAAGAAATACACTTCATCTAATATCCAGCCTTGAGAGGGGAACGAACCCTGACCCATTACCTTTGTGAATCGGATGCGCTAGCCACTCCGCCATTGTAGAGTTGACATGGGGAGTGATTTTAAAGTAATAGGAGAGTAAGGAGAGTGAAAGAAAGGACGGGAAAATATATAAGAAAAGAAGGAATAGAGAAAAAAGCCGAAATAATAATAATAAGTGAGCAGAAATAAGTGGGATGGAGGAAGAGAAAAGGAAGAGAAGGACTAGAGAAAAGGCTGAAATAATTATTAGTAAGGAAAAGTACATGAATGGATAAGTAAAGTAAATGAAAAGAAGGAGTAGAGAAAGAGAGGAAATGATAAGTAAACAGAAGTAAGTGAGATTAGAGGAAAGAAATGTAAATAAAGAGAAGGAATAGAGAAAAAACTGAAATGATTATAGTAAGGAAAAATAAATGAAAATGGAAATGAAAAGTAAATGAAGAGAAGAATTAGAGAAAAAAAAAGATGAAGGGATAATTAGTAAACAAATGTAAGTGAGAATGGAGGAAGAAAAATTAATGAAGAGAAAGAATAGAAAAAAAAAGATAAGACATAATAAGTAAGAAATTATTGAGCAAAGGTGAGCTAGGTGAGGTAAGGGAGCCGTGACCTCTCCTAACACTCACTCATGACATAGTGAACGGAAGGCCTCGTCATTATGAGTGTCGAAAGCAGCGAGTGTGTAATAAAACTGACTGTCAGCACCCTACCCGAAATTGACCTCTTCCACCCGAAAGTGACCTCTCTTCTGGCATCTTGTTTTTTTTTCTTTTATCAGAACAGCGTAAAGCGGACTCTTGTTTGTCCTGCGAATAACATAAGCCATGAAGCAACGTGAAAGCGAGGAAGAGTCACCCGCCGTCTAGTTCATCCTCTAAGAACCACCTCACGATCGCCTTAAAAACGAGAGATTGTGTTAATGTTACTGTGTCTCTGTTATTGCGGATACAGGTAAAGAATAGTCACTGAAGGCGGGGTTGAGGCCATTGAACTGTGCTGTGAAGGACTGGGCACGCCTTCCCATAACACAGCGGCTAGTGAAGGAAGGTCGCAAGCAAAATGAGAGAGAAAATGTAATGAAATGTAATGATGGTTGAGGTCGCATCGTGGGAAGCCTCGTGGTTTTTCTGCAACATTTCGTTCAATATAAAGTGTAGTAACGTGAGACTGGGGAGCCGGTTTTACAGAGTCATAAATTTGTCAAAGAATATTCTGGCAAACGATCAATTCTTCATAGCTCACAAATATGTCCCATTCAAGGCAATATAGTGAAGATTGCCCGAGTGTCTTGCCGGTGCTAACAGTCACTCCCCTTCAGCAAGAGAGTAAACAACATTCCCTTCAGGACAGAGAGGCTCAACTTTAACCTACCGCTCAGAAAGTAGTGTTTATGTATCTGTTTACTAAGTCTATCTGTGGAGTAACGATGCCAACAACTTTCTCAACACGACAAAATCAATCTTAAACTTGCTTGTGTTTGCCTATCTATGGAGTAATTAAGTGGAGTAACTAATGGAGTTACTAGCTAACTGGAGTTCATTACGTAGCCTTTTTATGAAGTAGCAATATCCACACGCCAAAATCTGTTTAGTCTCCCTCTCGATAGGTGTTGTTTGTCTGTTTGCCTAACTTACTAAGGGAAGAGTTTGGCAATGTCTTCACTCCTTCATCGCTTTCACTCATACACTCCATAAGAAGAGTCTACGTACTTGTTTACTAAGCTTGCCTGTGAAGTAACAATGTAAACAACTTTCCCTGCCCCACATTATCAGCCTTAGTCTTCTTTTCAATAAGTGTAGCGTTTGTGTGTTTGCCTAACTTGCTAAGGGAAGTTAATCAGTCTTTTTCACTCTTTCGCTTATAAATTCACGCAGCAGTGATCATATATTTGTCAAGACGGCAAACAGCTTTTTCCTACAGGACAGCATGAGGTTTAGTTCCCTGACCCTCTGTTTGAATATTTGTCCAACCTGCTACTGAAAGGCTTAATCAGTATCTTCACTCCTTCATCTCTGTCACTGATAAACTCTGGAGCAACCTTTCGCCTACTGTAATCCTTTCCATGGCAAACTATATCAAGAGCGGAGTATATGAAGACGCGCTTCAAAACATACTTGATACAACTGAAAGATTTAATCAGTATCTTCATTCCCTCATCTCTGTCACTGACAAACTCTGGAGCAACCTTTCACCTTCTGTAACCCTTTCCATGGCAAACTATTTCAAGAGCGGAGTATATGAAGACGCGCTTCAAAACATACTTGATACCACTGAAAGATTTAATCAGTATCTTCATTCCCTCATCTCTGTCACTGACAAACTCTGGAGCAACCTTTCGCCTACTGTAACTCTTCCTATGACGAACTATTTCAAGAGCGGAGTATATGAAGACGCGCTTAAAAACATACTTGATGATTCTTTGGCGCATCAGTATTCAATCTTCGTAGCGTTTTTTCAGCTTCTCGTCTAACCTTGAACTGTCGCGTTTTACGGTACAAATAAGCCCGCGACAGCCCGCGCCCACCCAGTCAGCACACGATGTTTATTTGTTCACACACATTGAGCCGATAAATCAAACGGGTTCAAAACAAAGCAGCCTGCAAGTATTATTCATGTACGAACACTGACACTGAACTATTGTCTCCCTTTACTCGCCCCACAGAAAACCGATATATAATAGTTTGTCCTTCAACACCCCCCTCCCCCCAGCACTCCCCCTTCCCCCCCACCACGCAATGTCGCCGTGTAAGTATTCTGGTACAAGCGTGTGACAGTTGTTCGCGATAATGTAAAAGTCGGCGAGGCTTGCATAAATATATTAAACCCGATGTCACTAAGAGTAAAACATTATCTTATTTGAGGAATGCTTTTTTTTCCTATTAATATTTGTCCGCGGCGAGGGTAACACGGCCCGGGACAGCTATAATGGGTGAGATATTTAAATCAGCATTATGAGCCGCGTCATTGCATAGAGAAGCAAGGCTGACTGAGGCGTTGAGGCCGCGGGGACGCTTGAGAGACGAGGACTGAAGGCTAATGTTTGTGCTGAAAGGAAGTTGTCTTGGCCCATTATTTTGACAGGCAGCGTTAGACCATTATTTTGACATGTAACATTAGTCCATTATTTTGACACCTACCCTTAGCCTATTATTTTGAAATGTAACATTAGTCCATTATTTTGACACCTACCCTTAGTCCATTATTTTGACACTCAGCATCAGTCCATTATTTTGACACCTACCCTTAGTCCATTATTTTGACACTCAGCATCAGTCCATTATTTTGACACCTACCCTTAGTCCAT
>NW_026111791.1:220000-235000 GCF_024679095.1 Eriocheir sinensis
TGTCCCAGAGTAGCATTAACTCGGCGTCTAAATGGCCCTCAGAATCTTCAAGGTGTAATAAGATTCTGTTAGCACCATGATCCCCTTGGGCTTTACATGAATAACTCTTTTTGTCTTCTCGTAGGCTTGATTTGATCCCTCTAATGCTCATATGAATTTCCTAGTTCTTTTCTTTTCGGCGGTAGTGTTAGTGATATGCATTCATCTGCGAGTTCAGGGAGCGCAAGTGCCCTTAAGTTTCATGTAATAACCGGTCCTCCTTCTCTTACAAGATCTCTAAGTTCCACGTAATGCTTCTCTTTCTCATCCAAGGTCTCTGTGACGTATATTACTCCTCCTTCTCTCTTCCTAGATCTCTTAAGTTTCATCTAATGCTCCTCTTATTCATCCAAGCTCTCTTATATATAATTCTCCTACCTCTTCCAAGGCCTCTTAAGTTCCATGTGATGCTCCTCGTTCTCCTTCAAGATCTCAAGTTTCATGTAATCCTCCTCTTCCTCCTCCAAGATCTCTGTTTTATATAATGCTCGTCTTTGCCTTCTGTCGAGAGTACAAGCAGCTCTTTTCGTCTCAAGGTCTTCGCGTGTCGGTCCCACTTCTCGATGGCGCCGATATTCGTGTAATTCTCGTGCGCCGATCATCTGTTTGCCGGCGGGGCGTCCCAAGGCGCCCCGATAAGTCAGTCTTTCGCATGCCGATCGTCCGTTTCTTGGCAAGCCCGATGACGGCTGATAGGCTGCGCTCCTCACCCGCGGGAGACGATCGGGAGGAGGAGGAGGAGGAGGAGGAAGAGGAGGAGGAGGAGGAAGACGAGGCACTTAATTTACCTTTACTTGCCTTTTTTTTTTCTTTTTTTTTTTTTTGCATTTACAGGTTTGAATCATTCGCCGAAGTCCATATTTTACTTTTTAATCATATAATCCTTTGTGTGTGTGTGTGTGTGTGTGTGTGTGTGTGTGTGTGTGTGTGTGTGTGTGTGTGTGTGTGTGTGTGTGTGTGTCAGTGTATGTATGTACGTATGTATATATGGCTTTCTCTGTCTACCTATGTCTAGCTAGCTTAACTATGTATGTATGTGTATTTGTGTATGTGTGCGTATTTGTGTATCGGTTCTATATCTATATCTATATCTATCTATCTTTATGTGTGTGTATTTATGTATGTGTGAATGTCTGCAATATAAACTTTCCCTTCGCAATGTCTCGGTGGGCGGCAGGAAGCATGCGAGAGAGAGAGAGAGGTCGTTGGGTCGCGGCGGCGTTGTAAATAATGGCAATGATCGTCCACGGGTTTGTAAGGACCCCGCGCGCCTTGTATCTGCGGCGAGGATCGTGAAGGAAACATGAGCCGTGTACGAGGTCGTGGGGAGTCTGGTTCGTCGTCTTGGGAGGGGAGGAAGTGGGGAGAGAAATGGTGGAGTGTTGCAAAGATGGTTGAAGAATAGACGAAAGCTGGAAACTATATAAGGGAGATAATGCAGTAAGGGAAGGGAGATATGAAGTAAAAAGAGGCAGGAAGATGAGGAGGGGGAGAAAGAAAGAGGGGGAGGGAGATTAGAAAAAAAAGAGGTTAGGAAAAGGGGTAGAGGTAGGGTGTATGTTCGTACGTTCATCAGGGCAGGAACACGAGAAGGGTTATGATGGGGTGGGAGCCGCGGCTGACCCATCCATCTTAGCCCTCCTCCTCGCTTAAAGAAGAATGAGTGTGATGGCAGTGACTTAGAGAGGACTGAGTGAAGCAAATGGCAGTCAGGATAAAATGCAGAAAAAAGGAAGGACAAGTATTTCAGAGTTTACCAGGGAAAGGGATGGAAAAAAGTGATGATTTTGGTTAACTCAGGCATTAGGAAGTTAAATAGCAGAGGAATGAGCTTGAGCAGAAAGCCTCGGGCACTGCAGAAGGCAGGAAGGAAGCAGCTGTTAGCAAGTTCAGAACAGCAGCGACTATGAAATGAAGGCACAGAAGACAGCACAGGAAGGGAAGAATTTGAGTGTGGTGACAGGGACTTAGGAAGATGATTTAGGACAGATTGTAAATGCTTCATGTGGAAGAGTGCAGCAGCTGAGTATTGTAAAGGATGGGGAAAAGTTGCGTGAAAGGCTGCGTCAAGTTGGCAGACGATGAAGTTAAGGTCCATATTGTCAAACTCCTCACAGGCTTGCTCCATCTATTTCAAAAGGCTCTCACAGAGGTTGTTGGGGTTTCCATGGGCGGTTTCCTGAGCCTGGCGGTAGTTTTGCATGGCTTCTGTGCCTTGAAGGAGAAAACACCCAAGACAACCCAGTTACTCTTCTCTGTGGGCTTGGGAAATAGGCACAGTGGAAGCCTGTTAGGAAGACAGGGACACAGAGATACAGACAAACAGAGATGCAGGGTGGTGCTGCTGATAGTTTCACACGGCTTCTGCACCCTGAACGGGAAAACACCACCCAGGAAAACACGGTTAGCCTTCTCTGTGGCCTTGGGGAATAGTAACAGTGGGAGCCTGATATGCTTAGGACCACAGGCTGACTTACAGCACCTCATTTTGGGTGTTGATGACATAGAATATCTCTCTCTCTCTCTCTCTCTCTCTCTCTCTCTCTCTCTCTCTCTCTCTCTCTCTCTCTCTCTCTCTCTCTCTCTCTCTCTCTCTCTCTCTCTCACTCACACACACACACACACACACACACACACACACACACACACACACACACACACACACACACACTTACACTGGAGTGAAAAACAGTACGCACATGGAGGAGGAGGTGGAGGAAGAGGAGGAGGAAGAGGAGTAGAGAAGGTAAAAAACTGATAATATTAACTCCAAAAATATATCATCCATGTAAAAGTTAACCTAAATTCAGCCTTTAAAAATTGTAACATTTCTGCCACACATCAATGCACTCGTGTTATATCAAGTGTTCTCTTCACAGTTTCCTCATGATATCAGGCTGCGTGATGGACCGTCCCTTCCTGAGTGGACAATAGCCATGTGGCAGGCTGGGCCAAGTTGCCAGAAGAAGACATTAAGTTTTTGAGAGATTTTTACATAGATTTACATAGAAAATCAGACCACACAGACCCCATGGTCCAGACTTGGTGGTCTGTCCTTAAACCTAAGTGATTTTACATTAATCAGAAGACTCCAAAACGTTGCATTTCTACTCTAGTTGATATTAAGTTGAAGGAAGTGGCGATCGAGCTTATTTTTGAAGGAGTCAATCGTGTTACACTGGACCACTGATGGTGGGAGCTTATTCCATTCTCGCACTACAACGTTGGTGAAGAAAAATTGGTGCAGTCTGAATTTACTTGTCTACATCTGAGTTTTACGCCATTGTTCCTCGTGCGCAAAGTGTCATCGATCATAAACAATGTTGATCTGTCTACATTCGTGAAACCATTAAGTATTTTAAAACATTCGATCAGTTTTCCTCGGAGGCGACGTTTCTCAAGAGAGAACATGTTAAGGGTAGAAAGCCTTTCTTCGTAGGATTTGTTGCGCAAGGAAGGGATCATTTTCGTTGCCCGACGCTGAACACCTTCTAATTTAGCAATATCCTTTGCATGGTGGGGAGACCAAAACTGTACCGCATATTCCAAGTGGGGTCTGACTAAACTGTTGTAGAGCGGGAGTATTACATCTTTATTCTTGAATAAAAAGTTTCTTTTAATGGAGCCCAACATTCTGCTCGCTTTATTTGCTGCATCGATGCATTGCTGTGAGAATTTGAGGTTTGACGCGATTTTGACCCCCAAGTCCTTGACGCACTGAACGCTTTTGAGTTTAACGCCGCGCATTTCGTAGTCGAACTTCTTATTCCTCGTTCCAACTTGAAGGACTTGGTACTTGTCTACGTTAAAGGGCATCTCCCATCTATCCGACCAAGCTTAAATTTTGTGCAAATCCTCTTGGAGGCTTTGCCTGTCTTCGTCAGTGAGAACCGAGTTACCAATCTTTGTGTCGTCTGCAAATTTACTAATGCGGTTATTGAGTCCAACATCCACGTCGTTGATGTAAATAATGAAGAGCACTGGGCCAAGAACCGAGCCCTGAGGGACGCCACTAGTGACCGGCGCCCACTCTGAGTTATATCCGTCAATCACTACTCTTTGTTGTCTGTTGCTCAACCAATTCGCGATCCATTGGTTTACTTGACCGTCAATACCTATTTGCTTTAATTTGTAAAGTAATTTATGATGCGGGACTTTATCAAACGCTTTCTGGAAATCAAGATAGACTACGTCCAGTGATTTGGTTACGTCATAAACATTGAAGAGGTCGTTATAAAAGGTTAATAGATTTGATAGGCAGGATCTTTTGTTTCGAAGCCATGTTGTGAGTCCCCAATTAATGAGTGGCTTTCAAGGTAACTCACAATTTTGTCTCTAATTATGCCCTCAAGTAGCTTACCTACAACCGAAGTTAGACTAATGGGCCTGTAATTACCTGGTACTTTTTTGTCTCCTTTCTTAAAAATCGGTGTCACGTTAGCCTTTTTCCAATCTGAAGGGACGATGCCTTGTCGCAAGGACATATTGAATACGGTTGTGAGGGAGGAGAGTATTTCGCTCTTTGTTTCTTTCAGCAGAGTTGGATATACTTTGTCAGGTCCAGGACTTTTATTTGTTTTAAGTGATTTGAGGGACACTCCGAGATGCCCGTGTCAGCTGACCATCGCCGGAGCGACGACGGGACGCAGCGAGCACTGCACACCCTGCGGGGCTCCATCGCGCTGCCTCGCCTCTCACTGTAAAATGGCCGCCCCGAACACTGCCCCGCCACGGCCGAAGCTCTCACATGCTTACCGCTGCTACGTCATCTTCATACTGATTTCTTTTTTAAACACAACGTCCACTAGGAGGAGTGCCAACAGCCCGCAGACACAGGAAAGCCGCCCACGCTAGTGTAATGCGTGTGAATGAGTCACAGCGTAACGGCCAACACGTCACGGGCTGCCGTTACCGCCCCGCCCTCCGCCACCGCCGCCACACCGCCCCGGCCCTCCGCTGCCCTGCCCGTCCCCTGCTGCTGCCCGACGGGGTGCCTCCATTGACCTGAAGCTCACATTACCTCGTCTCGGTGTGAGAGGCGCCAGTACCGGCACAGTAAAGGGCGACAGATAAAGCACAAAGTGGCCTCTGGTGACGTGCCCGCCGCCGGGCGACACCCGTCCTTCTCTCTCGCCCCGCGCCCCGCTCCCTGCCTCTCATTCTGCGGCCCTGGCCTCTCCTTCCCCTCGTCACCGCACTGTGGGCATGATAACAGTCACTTACGGCTGCTGGCGGCTCGTCTGTACATGAAGGGTGGCAGGAACAGTGACGCTGAGGGGAGAACACAATGCCGGGGTTGGCCGCGAGCTGACCAATCACATCACACGGGCCGCACTCACGCGGGCGCCGCCGCCCATTCCACCACACCCTCTTCTCTGCCTCCCGCCCGCTGTGCCCCACGCCGCCGCTGCCTCACGGCACTATATCATTTACTCAATCCTCTCGTCACCTCATCTCCGCGTGAAGGGCGCCGGTAACAGCTGCGTATCCCTTAGAGCAGAGATTGGGGAGGGAGGGGAGGAGGGACTGGGCGCGCGCGGAATATGGCCGCCACGCGCTGGGACCCATATCATGGAGGTAGACCCATATAGCCTAGTCAAGCCCCGTTATCCTGCCCTAGCGACTCCACGCCCCATCTTCCTCGTGTCCAAATGAAAGGGTTAACCAGAATTCCACTCTTTCGTCCCTTCCAGTAGTAAACTAAACAGCAGCCCTCCTTGAACGGCGTATTCTTAATTAAACTTTTTGGTACAACTGTCGGCTTCATACTCTGTCAAGATAGTCGAGTCGGGAGATGGGTCCCCATGCACCATGGTGATATATTTTTCTCACTTACATGTTTGTAATCCTCAAGGTGTCTAGTAAACAGATTTTTATGTTCCCATCATGAAACTTTGTCCCAAGGGGTTCTTTAGCGGCCATCTTGGATTTCTGACGATAATCAATAATCGCATAGCTTTTGAACTAGCCATCATGCAGAGACAAATGAACAAATTTTTCTGGGTAAAGTTGACTTGAGAAATTGATTGATGGGGATATTTTTGTGATTAGGTTAAGTTGAACACAAAACTCGATAAATATGCAAAAAAAATTTTTTTGATACTCATACACTTGCAAGTGAGTTATTTGCATATATACAAAACTATAATAATCCGATGAGGTCTGCAATCACCGATAATTGCTAGTAATTAGGAAAAGAAATAAGATATGATTTAAATAAGTCATTATATGCAAGAATTTATCCCATCCATTTTGCATGACAGGATATCCTACAGAAGCGGTATGCAATATCAATTACTCACTGAACTATTGTATATCTAGTCATCGTCATCAAGAAGCTCATCATAATCAACCTCTTGCTCCAGTTCCTTGTCCTCATCTTCTCCCATCTCCTCAACAGGGATCTTTGGCAATCTTGGATATATGATGAAAATCAATAATCGGGATAACTTTTGAACTATACATTAGTTATTGGTATTGTGTTGATGGGCAGTCATGCCAAAACTAAAGAAACACAAATGTGATAACGGCGGTGGGGCAGAAGAACTAAAAAAACGTCCTACTGTATATTGTATTCTGCATATGAGTGGCATTCAGCATGGTGATTTCACACCACTCAGTAACATCAAGGGTCCGCCACTGACAAGCTGGCACAGTTACATGGTATTCATGACAAACGTCGCCTTGAACCTCTTGACTCACCCAGTCGCATGGTGGATGTCTGGAGTCGCATTCCAGAAAATTTTGCTGATGCAGATCTAGAAGCAATCGGCTATCACCTAGGCTGCAACCAAAACTTTATTACAAACCAGGATCACCTGAAGCCTATAGTTTAACATCTAAAGAACTCGAAGCCTCAACATCTCGCTCCCCTCGCAAACCACCATCCTCCTCTGCCACACAGCTGCTCCTCCAGAATGAATCTTCTGCAAAAGGCTTGAAGTGAAGGTGTCAGGAAAGACTGAGCGATGCATCAAGTTTGCAGTATTCAAAGACAAGAAAGGAGCCTTGAGGGAACCAACTTGGAAACAAATTGAGCCTCGAGCACTAGAACTATGATATAGCAGTTTATATCGCACTGTGCAAGGTGAGGACTTGTTCGCAAGGGAGGCCAAGTTTCACCAGTCATGTCGCAAATCATTCAACCAGAAGGTTAGGCTTGGTATGTTGTCAGGCGGCACCCTACGTGGTATGTAACGTTGCAATGAAGCGAGACAAAACTTCAAGGATTTATTTTACATCTGAAATAAAGAAAACGCAATTATTGGAGCAAGTACGAAAGAGTGAACTGAATTTTGTTGCAGGAGATGGAGCGCTGGAAGGAAGGATGGAAAGGGTGAAGAGGGTTATGATGTGATTGATGCGCGGTGTTGAATGGTGTCCTGATGGTTCCAAGGGGTGACGCGAGGTAAGAGTCTGTAGTATGGACGGAAGGATGGACAGGGTGAAGGAAGGATGGAAAGGGTGAAGGAGGGATGGAGAACGGAGAGCGCCATGATGCGATGTGTGCAGGGTGTGTTTGTGGTGCTCTGGTTCCAGGGTGAGGGGTGAGGGTGTGCGGTGTGTAAGGAAGGATGGACAGGGTGAAGGAAGGATGAAAGGGGTGAAGGAGGATGGAGAACGGAGAGAGCGCCATGATGCGAGGTGTGTTTGAGGTGTTCTGGTTTCAATTGCGGTGCGGGATGAGGTGTGTGCAGTGCGTATCATTGGTGTAAAGCGACATGACTGGTGTTGAGGGCCGCGAAGGGTCGAGTTGAAGTGCACGCGAGATACGAAGATAAAGACGAACCACGACATGTCTTGAATAATTGATCTACTCAGTGTTCAAGTCCATGGATCACTGGCGAGGCGGATCCGATTCTACTACATGATATTCAACGAGCGGCTGATTGGTGAAGAGCTACACGGATCCGGGCTCGGCGACTAACCACACCCCGAAGAAAAAAAGTTAATATGTAGCCAAATAAATAAAGTCAGATAGCAGAGGTAGTTTGGAAGTAGCTATAATTATGACAGTACGGGTAGTGTGCACGAAGAGGGGGAAGGGGAAGGAGGAGGAGGAGGAGAAAATGAGGTAGAAGAAAAAGAAGAAAAGAAAAAAACAAGAAAACGAAGATAAAGAAGAAGAAAAAGAAGTAATAGAAAAAGGAGAAAAAAAAGAAGATCGAAAAGAGGAAGAAAAGGAAGAGGTAAAAGTAAGGAAGAAAAAGTAGAAGAACAAAAAAAACAAAAAAACAAGAGGAGGAGGAGGAGGAGGAGGAGGAGGAGGTGGAGGGGGAATGAAAGTTAGCAATGACATCGTACCCAGGTGGTGACTGTCATACTTCCCGTGGCTGCAGACTGGACCGTATTGCTTGGTGCCTGATCGCCTCGCTTTGGCCGCTCTTGTTAGCAAAAAAGAGAGTGCGTGGAGGGAGGCTGGCGTGGAGGTCCGGAATAATAGGCCAGACTCGAGACAGCGATTATTGTGGTTGTGTCGCTTCAGAAGTGGCAATCGCGGAGGTTCTTGATTGGTCCTACACACTGGGCTGGAGATCTGTTGACGGTATGGCTGGAGGTGGAAGTAAAGAGAAGAGGAAATGACCTACGAGTCTTGCTTGCAGTGAAGGAGAGGAAGAAATGAAGTATACGGAGAAGACCTATAATCCCTGTGGTTTTACTCTCGGTGGTAGTGAGCTTCGGGGGAGAAAGGAATGAAGTATAAAGAGAAAATAACCTACGATTCATGTGTTCTTACTCGTCCTTGTAATGAAGTTGAGATGAAGAAATGAAGTTTAGAGGAGAGATAATGGCCTACGATTCCTCAGTTCTAACTCGTCCTCGTAATGAAGTTGAGAAGAAGGAATTAAGTTTAGAGGAGAGAAAATGGCTTACGATTCCTCTGTTCTAACTCGTGCTTGTAATGAAGTTGAGAGGAATGAATGAAATATAGAAGAGAGAAAATGACCTACGACTCCTCTGTTCTAACTCGTGCTTGTAATGAAGTTGAGAGGAAGGAATGAAATATAGAAGAGAGAAAATGACCTACAATTCCTCTGTTCTAACTCGTCCTTGTAATGAAGTTGAGAGGAAGGAATGAAGTTTAGAGGAGAGAAAATGGCGAACGATTCCTCTGTTCTAACTCGTCCTTGTAATGAAGTTGAGAGGAAGGAATGAAGTTTAGAGGAGAGAAAATGGCGAACGATTCCTCTGTTCTAACTCGTGCTTGTAATGAAGTTGAGATGAAGGAATGACGTTTAGAGGAGAGAAAATGGCCAACGATTCATGTGCTTTATATTTTGCTTTTATTGAAGTTGAGAAGGAAACGAAGGACAACAAGTATACCACTGCAATTTTTACTGTGATGAATGTGGTTTGAGCATCAATTAAGAAATTTTTGGGAAGTTGAAGTAATGAACAATTGTTTTTTTTTATTTACTTCCATATGGAGACATGTTTTTTTTTCTTGTCTTGTATAATGAGTGTAATATTGGCGTATCACTGGCAACATTTTCACTAGAAGCTTTATAACAATGATACAAGTTTTATAACTCTTAATAAAACTTTATTAACCAATTCTTCGTGTGTGTGTGTGTGTGTGTGTGTGTGTGTGTGTGTGTGTGTGTGTGTGTGTGTGTGTGTGTGTGTGTTCCTACTTACTTCTGTTACGTAGAAAGGTCTTTATAATCTTGAGTACATGTGGCCATATAATTGTTGCCTTTAAGGATCATAGTTGTATATTGAACATTTTGAAAGATTCCTCTGTTCCAGTAACTCGTCCTTGTAATGAAGTTGAGAGAAGGAATGAAGTTTAGAGGAGAGAATGGCCTGAACGATTCCTCTGTTCTGAACTCGTGCCCGTGATGAAGATGAGCCTGAACCAGTTGTAGAGGAGAAAATGGTCAACGATTCCTGTGCTTTATATTTTGCTTTTATTGACACACACACAGGACACACACACAAGGACACACAGTACACACACTGCAATTTTACTGTGACACGAAAGTGGTTTGAGCATCAATTAAGAAATTTTCTGAAGTTGAAGTAATGAACACAGCCTTGGCACGGGCACTTTCACTCAGGCCATATGGCACGGGCATGGTTCAGGCTCAGTCTTGTATAATGAGTGTAATATTGGCGTATCTGGCAACATTTTCACTAGAAGCTTTTATAACAATGATTCAAGATAACTCTTAATAAAACAGGCTCTGGCACGGGCACTGGTTCAGGCTCAGGCTCTGGCACTGTGTGTGTGTGTGTGTGTGTGTGTGTGTGTGTGTGTGTGTGTGTGTTCACTTACTTCTGTCTGCACGGTAGAAAGGTCTTCTCAGGCTCTGGCTTACGGGCACTGGTTCGGAGAAAGCTCAAGCTCTAGCACTTTGAAGGCACCTGGTTCAGACTCAAGGCTCTGGCACAGGCACTGGTTCAGAGCTCAGGCTCTGCTTTGGCACTGGATTTCAGGCTCAGGCTCTGGCTGCGGAGCTGGTTCAGAGCTCAAACTCCTGCTTTGAGCACTGGTTCAGAGCTCCAGGCTCTGGCACAGGCACTGGTTCAGACTCAGGAGAGCTCTGCTTTTGGGCACTGGTTCAATGGCTCTGGCACGGAGACTGGTTCAGGCTCAGGCTCAGGCACAGGCACTGGTTTCAGGCTCAGGCTCCTGGCACGGGCACTGGTTCAGGCTCAGGCTCCTGGCACGGGCACTGGTTCAGACTCAGGCTCTGGCACGGGCACTGGGTGCAAACTAAGGCTCTGGCACGGGCACTGGTTCAGGCGCAAGAGCTCTGGCATGAGCACTATGGTTCAGCCTTGGAAATGTAGCACAGGCTGGTTCAGAGCTCAGGCTCTGGCACGGGCATGGCTGACTCAGGCTCACTTTGGAGGCACTAGTTCGGGTCAGGCTCTGGCACAGGCACTGGTTCAGGCTCAGGAAGCTCTGGCACGGGCACTGGGTTCAGGCTCAGGCTCTGGCACGGGCACTGGTTCAGGCTCAGCTCCGGCACGAGCACGCGGTTGGGCTCAGGCTCCTGGCTGCGGGCGCTGGTTCAGAGCCTCAGGCACCCAGGCACGAGGCACTGGTTCCAGGCTCAGGAGCTCCCTGGCACGGGCACTGGTTCAGACTAGGCTCTGGCACGGAACTGGTTCAGCCCTTGAGCTCTGCTTTGGCACAGGCACTGGTTCAGGCTCAGGCTCTGGCACGGGCACTGGGTTCAGGCTCAGGAGCTCTGGCACAGACTTTGGATCAGGCTCAGGCTCACAGCACAGGCACTGGTTCAGAGCTCAGGCTCTGGCACAGGAACTGGTTCCAGGCTCAGGCTCTGGCACGGGCACTGGTTCAGGCTCAGGCTCTTTGAGCACTACTTCAAGCTCAGGCTCTGGCACAGGAACTGGATTTCAGGAGTTCCAGGCTCTGGCACAGGCACTGCGTTCAAGCTCAGAGCTCTGCTGAGCACTGGTTCAGGCTCAGGCTCTAGCACAGGAGCACTGGATTCAGGCTCAGAGCTCCTGCTCTGAGCACGTTCAGAGCTCAAGCATAACTGAGCACTAGTTCAAGCTCAAACTCTAGCACAGGCACTAGTTCAGAGCTCAGGCTCATACAGTGGTTCAGAGTTCAAGAGCTCTAGCACAGGCACTAGTTCAGGCTCAAACTCTTTGAGCACTAGTTCAAACTCCAAACCACTTTGAGCACTAGATTTTGAAACTCAGAGCTCTGCACAGAGCACTAGTTCAAACAAACTCTGCTTTGGCACTGGTTCAGAGCTCAGAGCTCTAGCACAGGCACTGGTTCAGGCTCAGAGCTCTAGCACAGGCACTGGTTGAGCTCAGGCTCTGGCACGAGGAACTGGTTCAGTTCAGGCTCTAGCACAGGCACTGTGGTTCAGGCTCAGGCTCTACTTTGAGCACTGGCTCAGGCTCAGGCTCTAGCCCACTAATTTGGGCTCAGGCTCTGGCACCGGGCACTGGTTCCAGGCTCCAGGCTCTGGCACAGGCACTGGTTCAGGCTCAGGCTCTGCTTACGGGCACTGGTTCGGAGAAAGCTCAAGCTCTAGCACAGGCACTGGTTCAGCTCAAGTGGCACAGGCACTGGTTCAGGCTCAGGCTCTGCTTTGAGCACTGGTTCAGACTCAGAGCTCTGGCACAGGGCACTGGTTCAATATGAGCTCTGGCACGGAGCACTGGTTCAGGCTCAGGCTCAGGCACGGGCGCTGGTTCAGGCTCAGAGCTCTGGCACGGGCACTGGTTAAGGCTCTGGCACGGGCACTGGTTTGAGCTCTGTGCTTTGGGCACTGGTTCAGATTCAGGCTCTGGCACGGGCACTGGTGCAAACTAAGGCTCTGGCACGGGCACTGGATTTCAGGCTTAAGAAGGCTGGCACTTTGGGCACTGGTTCAGACTTAGGCTCCTAGCACAGGCACTGGATTGTCGCCAGAGCTCAGCACGGAGCACTGGTTGGCTCAGGCTCAGAGCTCTGGCACAGGGCACTGGGTTCAAACTCGAAGCTCTGTACTGAGGCACTGGTTCAGGTTCAAGGCTCTGGCACGGGCACTCATGGTTCAGGCTCAGGAAACACCAGCACAGGCACTAGTTCAGACTCAGGCTCCTAGCACAGAGCACTGGTTCAGACTCAGGCTCTGGCACGACACTGGTGCAAACTAAAGGCCTGGCACAGGCTTTGAAAAGGTTCAGGCTCAGCTCTCTTTGAGCACTAGATTCAGAAAAGCTTGGAAGCTCAGAGCACAGAGCACTGGTTCGCTCAGAGCTCCACTTTGGCACAGGCACTAGTTCAGAGCTCAAACTCTTTGAGCACTAGTTCAGTTCAGGCTCTGGCACAGGCACTGGTTCGAAACTGGAAGCATCTGGCACAGAGCACTAGTTCCAACTCTGCTTTGGGGCCTGGTTCAAGCCAGCTCCAGCACGGGGAGGCACTGGTTTTAGGCTCAGGCTCTGGCACAGGCACTGGTTCAGGCTCAGGCACAGGCACAGGCACTGGTTCAGGCTCAGGCTCTGGCACGGAGCCTGGTTCAGGCTAAGGCTCTGGCACAGGAACTGGTTCAGCCTTAGGCTCTAGCACGGAGCACTAAGTTCAAACTCGGAAGCTCTAGGCACGGAGCACTGTTCAAGGCTCAGAGCTCTGCTTTGGGAAACACTGGTTCAGGCTCAGGGCTCTGGCACTTTGGGCGCACTGGTTCAGGCTCACGCTCTGGCACAGGCACAGAGTTCAGGAAGCTCAGGCCTCTGCTTTTGACACTGGATTCAGGAAGGCTCGGAAATGAGCACGGGCACTGGTTCAGACTCAGGAAGGCTGGCTGGAGCACTGGTTCAGGCTCAGAGCTATGGCACAGGCACTGGTTCAGGCTCAAACTATACTTTGAGCACTAGCTCAGAGCTCAAACTCTGCAGAGAGCACTGGTTCAGAGCTCCAGGCTCTGCTTTGAGCACTGGTTCAGGCTAAGAGCTCTGCTTTGACGCTGGTTCAGGCTCAGACTCAGACACAGGCACTGAGTTAAGGCTCACGCTCTAGCACAGGCACTGGTTCGGAGGCTCAGGCTCTGGCACGGGCACTGGTTCAGGCTCACGCTCTGGCCCGGCACTGGTTCAGGCTCCAGAGCTCCTGGAGGCACTGGTTCAGGAATCACGCTGGCCAGGGCACTGGTTCAGGCTCAGGCTCTCGCTCTGGCACAGGCACTGGTTCAGGCTCTCGCTCTGGCACAGGCACTGGTTCAGGCTCACGCTCTGGCACAGGCACTGGTTCAGGCTCAGGTTCTGGCACGGGCACTGGTTCAGGCTCAGGTTCTGGCACGGGCACTGGTTCAGGCAGGCTCTGGCACGTGCACTGGTTCAGGCTCACGCTCTGGCAGGGCACTGGTTCAGGCTCAGGTTCTGGCACAGGCACTGGTTCAGGCTCAGGCTCTGGCACGGGCACTGGTTCAGGCTCAGGCTCTGCTGAGCACTGGTTCAGGCTCACGCTCTGGCACGTGCACTGCTTCAGGCTCACGCTCTGCTTTGAGCACTGGTTCAGGCTCACGCTCTGGCACGGGCACTGGTTCAGTCTCACGCTCTGGCACGTGCACTGGTTCAGAGTTCAGGCTCTAGCACAAGCACTGGTTCAGGCTCAGGCTCTGGCACGGGCACTGGTTCAGGCTCAGGCTCTGGCACGGGCACTGGTTCAGGCTCAGGCTCTAGCACGGGCACTGGTTCATGCTCAGGCTCTAGCACTGGAACTGGTTCAGGCTCAGTCTCAGGCACAGGCACTGGTTCAGGCTCAGAGCTCTGGCACGGGCACTGGTTCAGGCTCACGCTCTGGCACGGGCACTGGTTCAGGCTCAGGTTCTGGCACGTGCACTGGTTCAGGCTCAGGCTCTGGCACGTGCACTGGTTCAGGCTCAGGCTTTGGCACGGGCACTGGTACAGGCTCAGCCTCTGGCACGGGCACTGGTTCAGGGCGTGTGATTAACAGGCGTATTGTTTACTGGCGTCTATTTGGCGGGTATTTAATTCAGCATGTCTAGACGACGATTCCGAGGTGAAGGAGGCCTCTTCCGTGAAGGAGTCGCCGGCCAACACCTCTGCTGGGCTAGGGCCCGCGCAAGAGACATCCTCGTCCGCCTCAAGGTTTCGATTGAAAACTCGAGACGCCGCAAACGTTAGCTGGAATATTGGGCCACACAAACACAAGACCGAGTCCGTTAAAACACACTGACGCACACACACACACACACACACACACACACACACACACACAACTTAAATTCATAACAAAAACTGGGCCCAAATCCCACATACAGACATAGGTCAAAGTTATGAATAAACAACAACAACAACAACAACAACAACAACAACAACATTCAGATATAAGATAATAGGCTACACTTTTTGGGGGGAGGGGGAGGGGGGAGAAAAAGGATGGGGGGAGCAGGGTCAGTCATACTCACCATGGCCTACTCTAGATTCTAAAGGCAGATTAGTTTAAACGTCGCATTACTA
>NW_026111791.1:247500-260000 GCF_024679095.1 Eriocheir sinensis
ACACGCACACACTTACTTTGGTCTGTTTCCCTCCATGGTTCCTTGAACTTCCTTCCGGGGTCAGTGGTTGTGAGCGACTAATTGCTGGTAAATGGTAATGCGTCATCTCGCAACAGGCGACAACTGGCAACAAAAACGAGAGAGAACTTGCTAGGTGTCTGCGGAGGTTTAGGCTATCATACGGATGATAAGCGCTTGTTTCAAATTTCCTTCCCCCAACACACACACACACACACACACACACACACACACACACACACACACACATGCGCAGAGAGAGAGAGTTTATTATATATTTCATTTTATTTTGGCCTTTACCGACAAGTTTTACTCGTCTCACCCCTGGGATCTTCAGTAGCTGTTTCAATGGAGGGGTTTAGTTTTACCAGGGTGGGCCGCTTCCCTCTCCTCCTCAGCTATACTTCTACCCAGAAATGTACAAGTTAGAATCCTCCAGCTTCATAACTTGTACCTTCCTTCTCCCTCAATTTTTCTTCTTTCCTTGCGTCTTTTGATTTCTTTCCTCTTCTTTCTTCTTTTTGTTTTTGTCTTTTTAGGTACTGAGAAGTACTTCTTCTATCATGTTTTTCTGCCATTTCCATGCCGACTGCTCCAAGGTGTTCATGGAGGGTCCTTGTATATCCAAAGTTGAATTTTGTAATTGCCTTTCCAACAAGATAGTTCATTCTTACACTGTGGAAGAATCTGGTCTTCGGTGCCATTGTCCATATGAGTGCATTTAGGCTTTCATTAGCATTTTGCGTGAAGCCACTGCACCTTGACAGGAGTTCGTCTGTGATAAATCTTTTGTACACCTGCAACAGCTCCTCCTTTATGTCTTCTCTTATGGGGTGGCCAACTTTCTGCTGATGAATACCAGCAGGTATATCTTTATTCTCATGAATAAGTCTGTTATAAAAGCACCAAGTATCCTCGCCTTCAGGGCACATGTGATGAGCAGGATTGTTATCTATGCTGGCGCAGTGTTCTAATGTTGCCAGTACTGCCTTCTCTCTCTCTCTGCCATACGAGGGTACCTCGATTCCACCCTCCCCTCCCATGTAAATAACGCGAGGGAGCATAGGCCTATACACACACACACACACACAAACACACACACACACACTTTGCAAACCAGGCAAACCCAATGACTACATTTGTAGTCTGCAACTTAGGTTAGAGTAAGAAAACAGCAATTCATAAGGTTGGGTGTTGTATGATGGGTCAAAAGAAGAAGAGGAAGAAGACCTTCACCAAGGACTGATCATGTACTACACTCGTGATATGGATTCACCATGGCCCGATCATGTGCTAGACTCGTGGTATGAGTTCACCACAGCCTGATCATGTGCTGGACTCGTGATATGTGTTCACCACGGCCTGATCATGTGCTGGACTCGTGATATGTGTTCACCACGGCTTGATCATGTGCTAGACTCGTGGTATGAGTTAACCACGGCCTGATCATGTGCTGGACTCGTGATACGCGATCACCACGGCCTGATCATGTGCTGGACTCGTGATATGTTTTCACCACGGCCTAATCATGTGCTAGACTCGTGTTATGAGTTCACCACGGCCTGATCATGTGCTGGACTCGTGATACGCGATCACCACGGCCTGATCATGTGCTAGACTCGTGGTATCAGTTCACCATGGACCGATCATGTACTAGACTCGTGGTATGAGTTCACCACGGCCTGACCATGTGCTGGACTCGTGATATGTGTTCAACATGACCTGATCATGTGATAGACTCGTGATATGTAATCTCCACGGTTTGATCATGTGCTAGACTCGTGGTATGAGCTCACCATGGACCGATCATGTACTAGACTCGTGGTATGAGTTCACCACGGCCTGATCATGTGCTAGACTCGTTGTATAAGTTCACCACTGCCTGATCATGTGCTGGACTCGTGATACGCGTTCACCACGGCCTGATCATGTGCTGGACTCGTGATATGTTTTCACCACGGCCTAATCATGTGCTAGACTCGTGTTGTGAGTTAACCACGGCCTGATCATGTGCTGGACTCGTGATGTGTTCACCACGGCCCGATCATGTGCTAGACTCGTTGTATAAGATCACCACTGCCTGATCATGTGCTGGACTCGTGATACGCGTTCACCACGGCCTGATCATGTGCTGGACTCGTGGTATGTGTTCACCACGGCCCGATCATGTGCTAGACTCGTTGTATAAGTTCACCACTGCCTGATCATGTGCTGGACTCGTGATACGCGTTCACCACGGCCTGATCATGTGCTGGACTCGTGATATGTTTTCACCACGGCCTAATCATGTGCTAGACTCGTGTTATGAGTTCACCACGGACTGATCATGTGCTAGACTCGTGATATGTATTCACCACTGCCTGATCATGTGCTAGACTCGTGGTATGAGTTCACCATGGACCGATCATGTACTAGACTCGTGGTATGAGTTCACCACGGCCTGACCATGTGCTGGACTCGTGATCTGTGTTCACCACGGCCTGATCATGTGCTAGACTCGTGATATGTATTCACCACTGCCTGATCATGTGCTAGACTCGTGGTATGAGTTCACCATGGACCGATCATGTACTAGACTCGTGGTATGAGTTTACCACGGCCTAATCATGTGCTGGACTCGTGATATGTGTTCACCACGGCCTGATCATGTGCTAGCCTCGTGATATGTATTCACCATGGCCCGATCGTGTGCTAGACTCGTGGGATGAGTTCAACACGGCCCGATCATTTGCTGGACTAGTGATATGGATTCACCATGGCCCGATCATGTGCTAGACTCGTGATATGTATTCACCACGGCCTGATCATGTACTAGACTCGTGATATGGATCCACCATGGATCGACAATGTGCTGAACTAGAGATATGTGCTCACCACGGCCTGATTCTATGCTGGACTCGTGATATGTATTCACCACGGCCTGATCCTGTGCTGGACTCGTCATATGTGTTCACCACGGCCTGATCATGTGCTGGACTCGTGGTATGGCTTCACCACGGCCTGATCATGTCCTGGACTCATGATAAGTGTTCACCACGTCCTGATCATGTGCTACACTAGTAATATGGATTCATCATGGCCTGAACATGTACTAGACTCGTGATATGGATTCACCATGGCCCGATCATGTGCTGGACTCGTGATATGTATTCACCACGGCTTCATCATGTGCTAGACTCGTGATATGGATTCACCATGGCCCGATCATATGCTGGACTTGTGATACGTGTTCAAAACGGCCTCCTTCTTCTCTTCTTCCTCCTCCTCCTCCTCCATCTCATCTTCCTCTTCCTACTCCTCCTCCTCCTCCGCCTCCTCCTTCTTCTCTTCTTCTTCCTCCTCCTCCTTCATGTCTTCTTCCTCCTCCCTTTCTTCCTACTCCTCCTCCTCCTCTTCCTTCTCCTCCTCCTCCTCCTCTTCCTCTTCCTCCTCCTCTTATTCCCCTTCTTCCTCTTCCTCCTCTTCATCCTCCTCTTCCTCCTCCTCCTCCTCCTTTTCTTCCTTCTCCTATTCCTCCTCCTCCTCTTCCTCCTCCTTTTCCTCCTCCTTCCTCCTCCTTCCTCCTCTCATTCCTACTACTTCCTCCTTTTCTTCCTCCTCTTCCTCTTCCTCCTCCTCCATTTCCTCCTCCTCTTCCTCTTCTTCATCCACTTCCTCCTCTTCCTCCTCTTCCTCCTCCTCTTCCTCCTCCTCTTCCTCTTCTTCAACTACTTCCTCCTCCTCCTCCTCCTCCTCTTCCTCCTCTTCCTCTTCCTCCTCTTCCTCCTCTTCCTTCTTCTCTTCCTCCTCCTTCTTCTCTTCCTCCTCCTCCTCCTCCATCTCTTCTTCTTCCTCCTTTTCCTCCTCCTCTTCCTCCTCCTCCTCCTCCTTTTCTTCCTCCTCCTATTCCTCCTCCTCCTCCTCCTCCTCCTCTTCCTCCTCCTTCCTCCTCCTTCCTTCTCTCATTCCTACTACTTCCTCCTTTTCTTCCTCCTCTTCCTCTTCCTCCTCCTCCATTTCCTCCTCCTCTTCCTCTTCTTCATCCACTTCCTCCTCTTCCTCCTCTTCCTCCTCCTCATCCTCTTCCTCCTCCTCCTCCTCCTCCTCTTCCTCCTCTTCCTCTTCCTCCTCTTCCTCCTCTTCCTCCTCCTCCTTCTTCTCCTCCTCCTCCTTCTTCTCTTTCTCCTCCTCCTCCTATTCCTCCTCCTCCATCTCTTCTTCTTCCTCCTCCTTCTCCTCCGCCTCCTCCTTCTTCTCTTCTTCCTCCTTCTCCTCCTCCTTCTTTTCTTCCTCCTCCTTCCTTTCTTCCTCCTCCTCCTCCTCCTCCTCTTCCTTCTCCTCCTCTTCCTCCTCTTCCTCTTCCTCCTCCTCTTATTCCCTTTCTTCCTCTTCCTCCTCTTCCTCCTCCTTTTCCTCCTCCTACTCCTCCTTCTCTTCCTCCTCCTCCTCCTCCTCCTCCTCCTCCTCCTCCTCCTCTTCGTCCTCCTTCCTCCTCCTTCCTCCTCTCATTCCTACTACTTCTTCCTCTTCCTCCTCCTCTTCCTCTTCCTCCTCCTCTCTTCCTTCTCCTCTTCCTCTTCTTCTTCCTTCTTCCTCCTCCTCCTCCTCCTCCTCCTCCTCTTCCTCCTCCTCATCCTTCTCCTCTTCCTCCTCTTCCTCCTCCTCCTTCTTCTCCTCCTCCTCCTTCTTCTCTTCCTCCTCCTCCTCCTCCTCCTCCTCATTCTTCTCTTCTTCCTCCTCCTCCTCCTCCTCCTTCTTTTCTTCCTCCTCCTTCCTTTCTTCCTCCTCCTCCTCCTCCTTTTCCTCCTCCTCCTCCTCCTTCTCGTACTCCTCCTCCTCCTCCTCCTCCTCTTCTTCCTCCTCTTCCTCCTCCTTTTCCTCCTCCTACTCCTCCTTCTCTTACTCCTCCTCCTCCTCCTCCTCCTCCTCCTCCTCCTCTTCCTTCTCTTCTTGCTCCTCCTCCTCCTCCTCCTCCTTCTCTTAATCCTCCTCCTCCTCTTCCTCCTCCTCCTCCTCCTCCTCTTCCTCCTCCTCTTCCTCTTCCTCTTTTTCATCCACTTCCATTTCCTCCTCCTCCTCCTCCTCCTCCTCCTCCTCCTCCTCTTCCTCCTCCTCCTCCCTCACCCCATTCCTCCTACTTCCTCCTCTTCTTCCTCCTCTTCCTCTTCCTTCTCCTCTTCATCCCCCCTCCTCTTTGTTTTTCGCAGAGGGGACCATACCCCAAACACCGTTAATTTTGCCCGGAGCGTTGCTTTCAGGCCATGAACGGCTTCCTCATCCTTTTCTACATCAGATGAAATGCCTCTGGGAAAAAAAAAGGATTAAAGCGGGGTTTCTTTTGTAAATCAAAAAAATCACGGAAGATTCTGCGAGTTATTTGCACATATTTCCGCTATTTTTTGTCTTAGAGCAATTCTGAGTGTACCATTCGATTCGTCGGAGTTTTCTGCATCGATTAGGTACCCTTTGCAAAGTTCAGAGTAAAAACTAAGCGAGAAATATCACTTTTCCATACATGTCGACACAACACCCAACCTTATGAATTGCTGTTCCCTTACCTTAACCTAACTCGATTTCACGACTTAGGTTAGAGTAAGAAAACAGCAATTCATAAATAGTGTTATGTATGATGTCAAGAAGAAGAGGAAAGACCTTCACCAAGGACTGATCATGTACTACACTCGTGATATGGATTCACCATGGCCCGATCATGTGCTAGACTCGTGGTATGAGTTCACCACGGCCTGATCATGTGCTGGACTCGTGATATGTGTTCACCACGGCCTGATCATGTGCTGGACTCGTGATATGTGTTCACCACGGCCTGATCATGTGCTAGACTCGTGGTATGAGTTCACCACGGCCTGATCATGTGCTGGACTCGTGGTATGAGTTCACCACGGCCTGATCATGTGCTAGACTCGTGATATGTAATCACCACGGCCTGATCATGTGCTGGACTCGTGATACGCGATCACCACGGCCTGATCATGTGCTGGACTCGTGATATGTTTTCACCACGGCCTAATCATGTGCTAGACTCGTGTTATGAGTTCACCACGGCCTGATCATGTGCTAGACTCGTGATATGTTTTCACCACGGCCTAATCATGTGCTAGACTCGTGTTATGAGTTCACCACGGCCTGATCATGTGCTAGACTCGTGATATGTGTTCAACATCACCTGATCATGTGATAGACTCGTGATATGTAATCTCCACGGTTTGATCATGTGCTAGACTCGTGGTATGAGCTCACCATGGACCGATCATGTACTAGACTCGTGGTATGAGTTCACCACGGCCTGATCATGTGCTAGACTCGTTGTATAAGTTCACCACTGCCTGATCATGTGCTGGACTCGTGATACGCGTTCACCACGGCCTGATCATGTGCTGGACTCGTGATATGTTTTCACCACGGCCTAATCATGTGCTAAACTCGTGTTATGAGTTAACCACGGCCTGATCATGTGCTGGACTCGTGATGTGTTTACTAAGGCCCGATCATGTGCTAGACTCGTTTTATAAGATCACCACTGCCTGATCATGTGCTGGACTCGTGATACGCGTTCACCACGGCCTGATCATGTGCTGGACTCGTGATATGTTTTCACCACGGCCTAATCATGTGCTAGACTCGTGTTATGAGTTCACCACGGTCTGATCATGTGCTAGACTCGTGATATTTATTCACCACTGCCTGATCATGTGCTAGACTCGTGGTATGAGTTCACCATGGACCGATCATGTACTAGACTCGTGGTATGAGTTAACCACGGCCTGACCATGTGCTGGACTCGTGAACTGTGTTCACCACGGCCTGATCATGTGCTAGACTCGTGATATGTATTCACCACTGCCTGATCATGTGCTAGACTCGTGGTATGAGTTCACCATGGACCGATCATGTACTAGACTCGTGGTATGAGTTTACCACGGCCTAATCATGTGCTGGACTCGTGATATGTGTTCACCATGGCCTGATCATGTGCTAGACTCGTGATATGTATTCACTACGGCCCGATCGTGTGCTAGACTCGTGGGATGAGTTCAACACGGCCCGATCATTTGCTGGACTAGTGATATGGATTCACCATGGCCCGATCATGTGCTAGACTCGTGATATGTATTCACCACGGCCTGATCATGTACTAGACTCGTGATATGGATCCACCATGGCCCGACAATGTGCTGAACTAGAGATATGTGCTCACCACGGCCTGATTCTATGCTGGACTTGTGATATGTATTCACCACGGCCTGATCCTGTGCTGGACTCGTCATATGTGTTCACCACGGCCTGATCATGTGCTGGACTCGTGGTATGGCTTAACCACATCCTGATCATGTCCTGGACTCATGATAAGTGTTCATCACGTCCTGATCATGTGCTACACTACTAAAATGGATTCATCATGGCCTGAACATGTACTAGACTCGTGATATGGATTCACCATGGCCCGATCATGTGCTGGACTCGTGATATGTATTCACCACGGCTTCATCATGTGCTAGACTCGTGATATGGATTCACCATGGCCCGATCATATACTGGACTTGTAATACGTGTTCAAAACGGCCTCTTTCTTCTCTTCTTCTTCCTCCTCCTCCTCCTCCTCCATCTCATCTTCCTCTTCCTACTCCTCCTCCTCCTCCGCCTCCTCCTTCTTCTCTTCTTCTTCCTCCTCCTCCTCCTTCATGTCTTCTTCCTCCTCCCTTTCTTCCTACTCCTCCTCCTCCTCCTCTTCCTACTCCTCCTCCTCCTCCTCTTCCTCTTACTCCTCCTCTTATTCCCCCTCTTCCTATTTCTCCTCTTCCTTCTTCCTCTTCCTCCTCCCCCTCTTCCTTCTCTTCCTCCTCCTCCTCCTGCTCCTCCTCCTCCTCCTCTTCCTCCTCCTTCCTCCTCCTTCCTCCCCTCATTCCTACTACTTCCTCCTTTTCTTCCTCCTCTTCCTCTTCCTCCTCCTCCTTTTCCTCCTCCTCTTCCTCTTCTTCATCCACTTCCTCCTCTTCCTCCTCTTCCTCCTCCTCTTCCTCTTCTTCAACTACTTCCTCTTCCTCCTCCTTCTCCTCCTCCTCTTCCTCCTCATCCTTCTCCTCTTCCTCCTCTTCCTCCTCCTTCTTCTCCTCCTCCTCCTTCTTCTCTTCCTCCTCCTCCTCCTCCTTCTCCTCCTCCATCTCTTCTTCTTCCTCCTCCTCCTCCTCCTCCTCCTCCTCCTCCTCCGCCTCCTCCTTCTTCTCTTCTTCCTCCTCCTCCTCCTCCTTCTTTTCTTCCTCCAGCTTCCTTTCTTCCTCCTCCTCCTCCTCCTCCTCTTCCTTCTCCTCCTCCTCCTCCTCTTCCTCTTCCTCCTACTCTTATTCCCTTTTTTCCTCTTCCTCCTCTTCCTCCTTCTTTTCCTCCTCCTACTCCTCCTTCTCTTCCTCCTCCTCCTCCTACTCCTCCTCCTCTTCGTCCTCCTTCCTCCTCCTTCCTCCCCTCATTCCTACTTCTTCTTCCTTTTCTTCCTCCTCTTCCTCTTCCTCCTCCTCCTTTTCTTCCTCCTCTTCCTCTTCTTCATCCACATCCTCCTCTTCTTCCTCTTCCTCCTCCTCTTCCTCCTTTTCTTCCTCTTCTTCAACTACTTCCTCTTCCTCCTCCTCCTCCTCCTCCTCCTCCTCCAATTCCTCTTCCTTCTCTTCTTCCTCCTCCTCCTCCTCCTCCTTCTCTTAATCCTCGTCCTCCTCCTCCTCCTCCTTCTTCTCCTCCTCCTTCTCTTCTTCCTCCTCCTCTTCTTCCTCCTCTTCCTCCTCCTCCTCCTCCTCCTCTTCCTCCTCCTCTTCCTCTTCCTCTTTTTCATCCACTTCCATTTCCTCCTCCTCCTCCTCCTCCTCCTCTTCCTCCTCCTCCTCCCTCACCCCATTCCTCCTACTTCCTCCTCTTCTTCCTCCTCTTCCTCTTTCTTCTCCTCTTCCTCCCCCCTCCTCTTTGTTTTTCGCAGAGGGAACCATACCCCAAACACCGTTAATTTTGCCCGGAGCGTTGCTTTCAGGCCATGAACGGCTTCCTCATCCTTTTCTACATCAGATGAAATGGCTCTGGGAAAAAAAAAAAAGGAATTAAAGCGTTTTTTTTGTGTAAATCAAAAAAATCACGGAAGATTCTGAGAGTTATTTGCACATATATCCGCTATTTTTTGTCTTAGATCAATTCTGAGTGTACCATTCGATTCGGCGGAGTTTTCTGCATCGATTAGGTACCCTTTGCAAAGTTCAGAGTAAAAACTAAGCGAGAAATATCACTTTTTCCATACATGTCGACACAACACCCAACCTTATGAATTGCTGTTCCCTTACCTTAACCTAACTCGATTTCACGACTTAGGTTAGAGTAAGAAAACAGCAATTCATGGAATTGAGTGTTATGATAGGTCAAAAGAAGAAGAGGAAGAAGACCTTCACCAAGGACTGATCATGTACTACACTCGTGATATGGATTCACCATGGCCCGATCATGTGCTAGACTCGTGGTATGAGTTCACCACGGCCTGATCATGTGCTGGACTCGTGATATGTGTTCAACATAACCTGATCATGTGCTAGACTCGTGATATGTAATCACCACGGCTTGATCATGTGCTAGACTCGTGGTATGAGTTAACCACGGCCTGATCATGTGCTGGACTCGTGATACGCGATCACCACGGCCTGATCATGTGCTGGACTCGTGATATGTTTTCACCACGGCCTAATCATGTGCTAGACTCGTGTTATGTTTTCAACACGGCCTAATCATGTGCTAGACTCGTGTTATGAGTTCACCACGGCCTGATCATGTGCTAGACTCGTGATATGTATTCACCACTGCCTGATCATGTCTTAGACTCGTGGTATGAGTTCACCATGGACCGATCATGTACTAGACTCGTGGTAAGAGTTCACCACGGCCTGACCATGTGCTGGACTCGTGATATGTGTTCAACATGACCTGATCATGTGATAGACTCGTGATATGTAATCTCCACGGTTTGATCATGTGCTAGACTCGTGGTATGTGCTCACCATGGACCGATCATGTACTAGACTCGTGGTATGAGTTCACCACGGCCTGATCATGTGCTAGACTCGTTGTATAAGTTCACCACTGCCTGATCATGTGCTGGACTCGTGATACGCGTTCACCACGGCCTGATCATGTGCTAGACTCGCTGTATAAGTTCACCACTGCCTGATCATGTGCTGGACTCGTGATACGCGTTCACCACGGCCTGATCATGTGCTGGACTCGTGATATGTTTTCACCACGGCCTAATCATGTGCTAGACTCGTGTGATCATGTGCTGGACTCGTGATATGATCATGTGCTAGACTCGTGTTATAAGTTCACCACGGCCTGATCATGTGCTAGACTCGTGATATGTATTCACCACTGCCTGATCATGTGCTAGACTCGTGGTATGAGTTCACCATGGACCGATCATGTACTAGACTCGTGGTATGTGCTCACCACGTCCTGACCATGTGCTGGACTCGTGATCTGTGTTCACCACGGCCTGATCATGTGCTAGACTCGTGATATGTATTCACCACTGCCTGATCATGTACTAGACTCGTGGTATGAGTTCACCATGGACCGATCATGTACTAGACTCGTGGTATGAGTTTACCATGGCCTGACCATGTGCTGGACTCGTGATATGTGTTCACCACAACCTGATCATGTGCTAGACTCGTGATATGTATTCACCACTGCCTGATCATGTGCTAGACTCGTGGTATGAGTTCACCATGGACCGATCATGTACTAGACTCGTGGTATGAGTTCACCACGGCATAATCATGTGCTGGACTCGTGATATGTGTTTACCACGGCCTGATCATGTGCTAGCCTCCTGATATGTATTCACCACGGCCCGATCGTGTGCTAGACTTGTGATATGGATTCACCATGGCCCAATCATGTGCTAGACTAGTGATATGGATTCACCATGGCCCGATCATGTGCTAGACTCGTGATATGTATTCACCACGGCCAGATTCTATGCTGGACTCGTGATATGTATTCACCACAGCCAGATCCTGTGCTGGACTCATCATATGTGTTCACCACGGCCTGATCATGTGCTAGATTCGTGATATGTAGTCACCACGGCCTGATCATGTGGTAGACTCGTGGTATGAGTTAACCACGACCTGATCATGTGCTGGACTCGTGATATGTGTTCACCACTGCCCGATCATGTGCTAGACTCGTGGTATAAGTTCACCACGGCCAGATCATGTGCTAGACTCGTGTAAGAAGTTCACCATGGCCTGATCATGTTCTGGACTCGTTATATGTTTCCACCACCGCCTGATCATGTGCTTGACTCGTGATATGGATTCACCATGGCCCGATCATGTGTTAGACTCGGTATGTGTATGAGTTGTGTTGCAATTCATTGCATTGTGTTGGATTTCATTGTTTTGTGTTCCATATGATTATAATGACTTTCTTTTCATTGTTATCTGTTCCATTTTATTGTTTTGTGTTGAATTTCATCGAACTCTATTCCACTTCATTGTATGGTGTTGCATTCCATTGTTCAAATTGCCCGGAGCGTTGATTTGAGGCTTCCTCATCATTTTCGACATAAGATGAAGTGCCTCTTCGACTCAAAATACTTAAATAAAAGGAAATTGCATCATTTTATGATTTAATATAAAAATAGCCTAATAAAATCCATGGTAAAATGACAATAACTCCATTTGCGTTCGTCGTAAAGCAATTCTGAGGGTACCATTCGATTCGGGAAACGTTTCTGCATGGCGTAGGTGCTCTTTTCAAAGTTCAGACCAAATACTTAGCGAGAAAATTCAACTTTTCTTCTTTCTCGCAGAGGGGACCATACCCCTAACACCGTTAATTTTGCCCGGAGCGTTGATTTCAGGCCATGAACGGCTTCCTCATCCTTTTCTACATAAGGTGAAATGCCTCTGGGGAATAAAACTAGCAATAAAAGCGAGTTTTTTTCTGTAAATCAACAAAATCATCGAAGATTCCAAACAGTTATTTGCAAATATATCCGCTAGTTTTTATCTTAGAGCAATTCTGAGTGTACCATTCGATTCGTCGGAGTTTTCTGCATCGATTAGGTACCCTTTGCAAAGTTCAGAGTAAAAACTAAGCGAGAAATATCACTTTTTCCATACATGTCGACACAACACCCAACCTTATGAATTGCTGTTCCCTTACCTTAACCTAACTCGATTTCACGACTTAGGTTAGAGTAAGAAAACAGCAATTCATAAAATGAGTGTTATATATATCAATCAAGAAAGAGGAAGAAGACCTTCACCAAGGACTGATCATGTACTACACTCGTGATATGGATTCACCATGGCCCGATCATGTGCTAGACTCGTGGTATGAGTTCACCACGGCCTGATCATGTGCTGGACTCGTGATATGTGTTCACCACGGCCTGATCATGTGCTGGACTCGTGATATGTGTTCACCACGGCCTGATCATGTGCTAGACTCGT
>NW_026111791.1:265000-302500 GCF_024679095.1 Eriocheir sinensis
TGTGTTCACCACGGCCTGATCATGTGCTGGACTCGTGGTATGGCTTCACCACTTCCTGATCATGTCCTGGACTCATGATAAGTGTTCACCACGTCCTGATCATGTGCTACACTAGTAATATGGATTCATCATGGCCTGAACATGTACTAGACTCGTGATATGGATTCACCATGGCCCGATCATGTGCTGGACTCGTGATATGTATTCACCACGGCTTCATCATGTGCTAGACTCGTGATATGGATTCACCATGGCCCGATCATATACTGGACTTGTGATACGTGTTCAAAACGGCCTTGTTCTTCTCTTCTTCCTCCTCCTCCTCCTCCTCCATCTCTTCTTCCTCCTCCTCCTCCTCCTCCTCCTCCTCCTCCTCCTCTTCTTCCTCCTCCTCCTCCTTCATGTCTTCTTCCTCCTCCCTTTCTTCCTACTCCTCCTCCTCCTCCTCTTCCTACTCCTCCTCCTCCTCCTCTTCCTCTTACTCCTCCTCTTATTCCCCCTCTTCCTATTTCTCCTCTTCCTTCTTCCTCTTCCTCCTCCCCCTCTTCCTTCTCTTCCTCCTCCTCCTCCTGCTCCTCCTCCTCCTCCTCTTCCTCCTCCTTCCTCCTCCTTCCTCCCCTCATTCCTACTACTTCCTCCTTTTCTTCCTCCTCTTCCTCTTCCTCCTCCTCCTTTTCCTCCTCCTCTTCCTCTTCTTCATCCACTTCCTCCTCTTCCTCCTCTTCCTCCTCCTCTTCCTCTTCTTCAACTACTTCCTCTTCCTCCTCCTCCTCCTCCTCCTCTTCCTCCTCCTCCTCCTCCTCCTCCTCCTCCTCCTCCTCCTCCTCCTCCTCCTCCTCCTCCTTCTTCTCTTCTTCCTCCTCCTCCTCCTCCTTCTTTTCTTCCTCCTCCTTCCTTTCTTCCTCCTCCTCCTCCTCCTCCTCTTCCTTCTCCTCCTCCTCCTCTTCCTCTTCCTCCTACTCTTATTCCCTTTTTTCCTCTTCCTCCTTCTTTTCCTCCTCCTACTCCTCCTTCTCTTCCTCCTCCTCCTCCTCCTCCTCCTCCTCCTCCTCCTCCTTCCTCCCCTCATTCCTACTACTTCTTCCTTTTCTTCCTCCTCTTCCTCTTCCTCCTCCTCCTTTTCTTCCTCCTCTTCCTCTTCTTCATCCACTTCCTCCTCTTCCTCCTCTTCCTCCTCCTCTTCCTCCTTTTCTTCCTCTTCTTCCTCTTCCTCCTCCTCCTCCTCCTCCTCCTCCTCCTCTTCCTTCTCTTCTTCCTCCTCCTCCTCCTCCTCCTCCTTCTCTTAATCCTCCTCCTCCTCCTCCTCCTCCTTCTTCTCCTCCTCCTTCTCTTCTTCCTCCTCCTCTTCTTCCTCCTCTTCCTCCTCCTCCTCCTCCTCCTCTTCCTCCTCTTCCTCCTCCTCTTCCTCCTCCTCCTCCTCCTCCTCCTCCTCTTCCTCCTCCTCCTCCCTCACCCCATTCCTCCTACTTCCTCCTCTTCTTCCTCCTCTTCCTCTTCCTTCTCCTCTTCCTCCCCCCTCCTCTTTGTTTTTCGCAGAGGGGACCATACCCCAAACACCGTTAATTTTGCCCGGAGCGTTGCTTTCAGGCCATGAACGGCTTCCTCATCCTTTTCTACATCAGATGAAATGCCTCTGGGAAAAAAAAAAGGAATTAAAGCGGTTTTTTTTTGTAAATCAAAAAAATCACGGAAGATTCTGAGTTATTTGCACATATATCCGCTATTTTTTGTCTTAGAGCAATTCTGAGTGTACCATTCGATTCGTCGGAGTTTTCTGCATCGATTAGGTACCCTTTGCAAAGTTCAGAGTAAAAACTAAGCGAGAAATATCACTTTTTCCATACATGTCGACACAACACCCAACCTTATGAATTGCTGTTCCCTTACCTTAACCTAACTCGATTTCACGACTTAGGTTGGGTGTTGTATGATGGGTCAAAAGAAGAAGAGGAAGAAGACCTTCACCAAGGACTGATCATGTACTACACTCGTGATATGGATTCACCATGGCCCGATCATGTGCTAGACTCGTGGTATGAGTTCACCACGGCCTGATCATGTGCTGGACTCGTGATATGTGTTCAACATAACCTGATCATGTGCTAGACTCGTGATATGTAATCACCACGGCTTGATCATGTGCTAGACTCGTGGTATGAGTTAACCACGGCCTGATCATGTGCTGGACTCGTGATACGCGATCACCACGGCCTGATCATGTGCTGGACTCGTGATATGTTTTCACCACGGCCTAATCATGTGCTAGACTCGTGTTATGTTTTCACCACGGCCTAATCATGTGCTAGACTCGTGTTATGAGTTCACCACGGCCTGATCATGTGCTAGACTCGTGATATGTATTCACCACTGCCTGATCATGTCCTAGACTCGTGGTATGAGTTCACCATGGACCGATCATGTACTAGACTCGTGGTATGAGTTCACCACGGCCTGACCATGTGCTGGACTCGTGATATGTGTTCAACATGACCTGATCATGTGATAGACTCGTGATATGTAATCTCCACGGTTTGATCATGTGCTAGACTCGTGGTATGTGCTCACCATGGACCGATCATGTACTAGACTCGTGGTATGAGTTCACCACGGCCTGATCATGTGCTAGACTCGTTGTATAAGTTCACCACTGCCTGATCATGTGCTGGACTCGTGATACGCGTTCACCACGGCCTGATCATGTGCTAGACTCGCTGTATAAGTTCACCACTGCCTGATCATGTGCTGGACTCGTGATACGCGTTCACCACGGCCTGATCATGTGCTATACTCGTGATATTTAATCACCACGGCTTGATCATGTGCTGGACTCGTGATATGTTTTCACCACGGCCTAATCATGTGCTAGACTCGTGTTATAAGTTCACCACGGCCTGATCATGTGCTAGACTCGTGATATGTATTCACCACTGCCTGATCATGTGCTAGACTCGTGGTATGAGTTCACCATGGACCGATCATGTACTAGACTCGTGGTATGTGCTCACCACGTCCTGACCATGTGCTGGACTCGTGATCTGTGTTCACCACGGCCTGATCATGTGCTAGACTCGTGATATGTATTCACCACTGCCTGATCATGTGCTAGACTCGTGGTATGAGTTCACCATGGACCGATCATGTACTAGACTCGTGGTATGAGTTCACCACGGCCTGACCATGTGCTGGACTCGTGATATGTGTTCACCACGGCCTGATCATGTGCTAGACTCGTGATATGTATTCACCACTGCCTGATCATGTGCTAGACTCGTGGTATGAGTTCACCATGGACCGATCATGTACTAGACTCGTGGTATGAGTTCACCACGGCATAATCATGTGCTGGACTCGTGATATGTGTTTACCACGGCCTGATCATGTGCTAGCCTCCTGATATGTATTCACCACGGCCCGATCGTGTGCTAGACTTGTGATATGGATTCACCATGGCCCAATCATGTGCTAGACTAGTGATATGGATTCACCATGGCCCGATCATGTGCTAGACTCGTGATATGTATTCACCACGGCCAGATTCTATGCTGGACTCGTGATATGTATTCACCACAGCCAGATCCTGTGCTGGACTCATCATATGTGTTCACCACGGCCTGATCATGTGCTAGCTTCGTGATATGTAATCACCACGGCCTGATCATGTGCTAGACTCGTGGTATGAGTTAACCACGGCCTGATCATATGCTGGACTCGTGATATGTGTTCACCACTGCCCGATCATGTGCTAGACTCGTGGTATAAGTTCACCACGGCCAGATCATGTGCTAGACTCGTGTAAGAAGTTCACCATGGCCTGATCATGTTCTGGACTCGTTATATGTTTCCACCACCGCCTGATCATGTGCTTGACTCGTGATATGGATTCACCATGGCCCGATCATGTGTTAGACTCGGTATGTGTATGAGTTGTGTTGCAATTCATTGCATTGTGTTGGATTTCATTGTTTTGTGTTCCATATGATTATAATGACTTTCTTTTCATTGTTATCTGTTCCATTTTATTGTTTTGTGTTGAATTTCATCGAACTCTATTCCACTTCATTGTATGGTGTTGCATTCCATTGTTCAAATTGCCCGGAGCGTTGATTTGAGGCTTCCTCATCATTTTCGACATAAGATGAAGTGCCTCTTCGACTCAAAATACTTAAATAAAAGGAAATTGCATCATTTTATGATTTAATATAAAAATAGCCTAATAAAATCCATGGTAAAATGACAATAACTCCATTTGCGTTCGTCGTAAAGCAATTCTGAGGGTACCATTCGATTCGGGAAACGTTTCTGCATGGCGTAGGTGCTCTTTTCAAAGTTCAGACCAAATACTTAGCGAGAAAATTCAACTTTTCTTCTTTCTCGCAGAGGGGACCATACCCCTAACACCGTTAATTTTGCCCGGAGCGTTGATTTCAGGCCATGAACGGCTTCCTCATCCTTTTCTACATAAGGTGAAATGCCTCTGGGGAATAAAACTAGCAATAAAAGCGAGTTTTTTTCTGTAAATCAACAAAATCATCGAAGATTCCAAACAGTTATTTGCAAATATATCCGCTAGTTTTTATCTTATAGCAATTCTAAGGGTACCATTCGATTCGGGGGACGTTTCTGCATGGCGTAGGTGCTCTTTTCAAATTTCAGACCAAATACTTAGCGAGAAAATACAACTTTTCTTGTTTCCCGCAGAGGGGACCATACCCCTAACACCGTTAATTTTGCCCGGAGCGTTAATTTCAGGCCATGAACGGCTTCCTCATCCGTTTCTACATGAGGTGAAATGCCTCTGGGGAATAAAACTAGGAATAAAAGCTGGTTTTTTTCTGTAAATAAAAAAAATCATCGAAGATTCCAAACAGTTATTTGCAAATATATCCGCTACTTTTTACCTTAGAGCAATTCTGAGTGTACCATTCGATTCGTCGGAGTTTTCTGCATCGATTAGGTACCCTTTGCAAAGTTCAGAGTAAAAACTAAGCGAGAAATATCACTTTTTCCATACATGTCGACACAACACCCAACCTTATGAATTGCTGTTCCCTTACCTTAACCTAACTCGATTTCACGACTTAGGTTAGAGTAAGAAAACAGCAATTCATAAGGTGAATATGATATCGTCAAAAGAAGAAGAGGAAGAAGACCTTCACCAAGGACTGATCATGTACTACACTCGTGATATGGATTCACCATGGCCCGATCATGTGCTAGACTCGTGGTATGAGTTCACCACGGCCTGATCATGTGCTGGACTCGTGATATGTGTTCACCACGGCCTGATCATGTGCTGGACTCGTGATATGTGTTCACCACGGCCTGATCATGTGCTAGACTCGTGGTATGAGTTCACCACGGCCTGATCATGTGCTGGACTCGTGGTATGAGTTCACCACGGCCTGATCATGTGCTGGACTCGTGATATGTGTTCACCACGGCATGATCATGTGTTGGACTCGTGATACGCGATCACCACGGCCTGATCATGTGCTGGACTCGTGATATGTTTTCACCACGGCCTAATCATGTGCTAGACTCGTGTTATGAGTTCACCACGGCCTGATCATGTGCTAGACCACGGCCTAATCATGTGCTGGACTCGTGATATGTTTTCACCACGGCCTAATCATGTGCTAGACTCGTGTTATGAGTTCACCACGGCCTGATCATGTGCTAGACTCGTGATATGTATTCACCACTGCCTGATCATGTGCTAGACTCGTGGTATGAGTTCACCATGGACCGATCATGTACTAGACTCGTGGTATGAGTTCACCACGGCCTGACCATGTGCTGGACTCGTGATATGTGTTCAACATGACCTGATCATGTGATAGACTCGTGATATGTAATCTCCACGGTTTGATCATGTGCTAGACTCGTGGTATGAGCTCACCATGGACCGATCATGTACTAGACTCGTGGTATGAGTTCACCACGGCCTGATCATGTGCTAGACTCGTTGTATAAGTTCACCACTGCCTGATCATGTGCTGGACTCGTGATACGCGTTCACCACGGCCTGATCATGTGCTGGACTCGTGATATGTTTTCACCACGGCCTAATCATGTGCTAGACTCGTGTTATGAGTTAACCACGGCCTGATCATGTGCTGGACTCGTGATGTGTTCACCACGGCCCGATCATGTGCTAGACTCGTTGTATAAGATCACCACTGCCTGATCATGTGCTGGACTCGTGATATGTTTTCACCACGGCCTAATCATGTGCTAGACTCGTGTTATGAGTTCACCACGGCCTGATCATGTGCTAGACTCGTGATATGTATTCACCACTGCCTGATCATGTGCTAGACTCGTGGTATGAGTTCACCATGGACCGATCATGTACTAGACTCGTGGTATGAGTTCACCACGGCCTGACCATGTGCTGGACTCGTGATCTGTGTTCACCACGGCCTGATCATGTGCTAGACTCGTGATATGTATTCACCACTGCCTGATCATGTGCTAGACTCGTGGTATGAGCTCACCATGGACCGATCATGTACTAGACTCGTGGTATGAGTTCACCACGGCCTGATCATGTACTAGACTCGTGGTATGAGTTCACCACTGCCTGATCATGTGCTGGACTCGTGATATGTGTTCACCACGGCCTGATCATGTGCTAGACTCGTGATATGTATTCACCACGGCCTGATCATGTGCTAGACTCGTGGTATGAGTTCACCATGGACCGATCATGTGCTAGACTCGTGGTATGAGTTCACCACGGCCTGATCATGTGCTGGACTCGTGATATGTGTTCACCACGGCCTGATCATGTGCTAGACTCGTGATATGTAATCTCCACGATTTGATCATGTGCTAGACTCGTGGTATGAGCTCACCATGGACCGATCATGTACTAGACTCGTGGTATGAGTTCACCACGGCCTGATCATGTGCTAGACTCGTTGTATAAGTTCACCACTGCCTGATCATGTGCTGGACTCGTGATACGCGTTCACCACGGCCTGATCATGTGCTGGACTCGTGATATGTGTTCACCACGGCCTGATCATGTGCTAGACTCGTGTTATGAGTTAACCACGGCCTGATCATGTGCTGGACTCGTGATGTGTTCACCACGGCCTGATCATGTGCTAGACTCGTGTTATGAGTTCACCACGGCCTGATCATGTGCTGGACTCGTTATATGTGTTCAACATGACCTGATCATGTGCTAGACTCGTGATATGTAATCACCACGGCTTGATCATGTGCTAGACTCGTGGTATGAGTTAACCACGGCCTGATCATGTGCTGGACTCGTGATTCGCGATCACCACGGCCTGATCATGTGCTGGACTCGTGATATGTTTTCACCACGCCATAATCATGTGCTAGACTCGTTACATGCGTTCACCACGGCCTGATCATGTGCTGGACTCGTGATATGTTTTCACCACGGCCTAATCATGTGCTAGACTCGTGTTATGAGTTCACCACGGCCTGATCATGTGCTAGATTCGTAATATATATTCACCACTGCCTGATCATGTGCTAGACTCGTGGTATGAATTCACCATGGACCGATCATGTAATAGACTCGTGGTATGAGTTCACCACGGCCTAACCATGTGCTGGACTCGTGATATGTGTTAAACATGACCTGATCATGTGATAGACTCGTGATATGTAATGCCCACGGTTTGATCATGTGCTGGACTCGTGGTATGAGCTCACCACGGCCTGATCATGTGCTAGACTCGTTGTATAAGATCACCACTGCCTGATCATGTGCTGGACTCGTGATACGCGTTCACCACGACCTGATCATGTGCTGGACTCGTGATATGTTTTCACCACGGCCTAATCATGTGCTAGACTCGTGTTATGAGTTCACCACGGACTGATCATGTGCTAGACTCGTGATATGTATTGACCACTGCCTGATCATGTGCTAGACTCGTGGTATGAGTTCACCATGGACCGATCACGTACTAGACTCGTGGTATGAGTTCACCACGGCCTGACCATGTGCTGGACTCGTGATCTGTGTTCACCACGGCCTGATCATGTGCTAGATTCGTGATATGTATTCACCACTGTCTGATCATGTGCTAGACTCGTGGTATGAGTTCACCATGGACCGATCATGTACTAGACTCGTGGTATGAGTTTACCACGGCCTAATCATGTGCTGGACTCGTGATATGTGTTCACCACGGCCTGATCATGTGCTAGTCTCGTGATTTGTATTCACCATGGCCCGATCGTGTGCTAGACTCGTGGGATGAGTTCAACACGGCCCGATCATTTGCTGGACTAGTGATATGAATTCACCATGGCCCGATCATGTGCTAGACTCGTGAAATGTATTCACCACGGCCTGCTTCTGTGCTGGACTCGTCATATGTGTTCACCACGGCCTGATCATGTGCTGGACTCGTGGTATGGCTTCACCACGGCCCGATCGTGTCCTGGACTCATGATAAGTGTTCACCACGTCCTGATCATGTGCTACACTAGTAATATGGATTCATCATGGCCTGAACATGTACTAGACTCGTGATATGGATTCACCATGGCCCGATCATGTGCTGGACTCGTGATATGTATTCACCAATGCCTGATCATGTGCTAGACTCGTGGTATGAGTTCACCATGGACCGATCATGTACTAGACTCATGGTATGAGTTCACCACGGCCTGACCATGTGCTGGACTCGTGATCTGTATTCACCACTGCCTGATCATGTGCTAGACTCGTGGTATGAGTTCACCATGGACCGATCATGTACTAGACTCGTGGTATGAGTTTACCACGGCCTAATCATGTGCTGAAATCGTGATATGTGTTCACCACGGCCTGATCATGTGCTAGCCTCGTGATATGTATTCACCAAGGCCCGATTGTGTGCTAGTCTCGTGGGATGAGCTCACCCCGGCCCGATCATTTGCTGGACTAGTGATATTGATTCACCATGGCCCGATCATGTGCTAGACTCGTGATATGTATTCACCACGGCCTGATCATGTACTAGATTTGTGATATGGATCCACCATGGCCCGACAATGTGCTGAACTAGAGATATGTTCTCACCACGGCCTGATCATGTCCTGGACTCATGATAAGTGTTCACCACGGCTTCATCATGTGCTTGACTCGTGATATGGATTCACCATGGCCCGATCATATGCTGGACTTGTGATACGTGTTCAAAACGGCCTCCTTCTTCTCTTCTTCCTCCTCCTCCTCCTCCTCCTCCATCTCATCTTCCTCTTCCTACTCCTTCTCCTCCTGCGCCTCCTCCTTCTTCTCTTCTTCTTCCTCCTCCTCCTCCCTCATGTCTTCTTCCTCCTCCCTTTCTTCCTACTCCTCCTCCTCCTCTTCCTACTCCTCCTCCTTCTCCTCTTCCTCTTCCTCCTCCTCTTATTCCCCCTCTTCCTCTTCCTCCTCTTCCTCCTCCTCTTCCTCCTCCTCCTCCTCCTCCTTCTCTTCCTCCTCCTCCTCCTCCTCCTCCTCTTCCTCCTCCTTCCTCCTACTTCGTCCCCTCATTCCTACTACTTCCTCCTTTTCTTCCTCCTCTTCCTCTTCCTCCTCCTCCTTTTCCTCCTCCTCTTCCTCTTCTTTATCCACCTCCTCCTCTTCCTCCTCTTCCTCCTCCTCTTCCTCTTCTTCAACTACTTTCTCTTCCTCCTCCTCCTCCTCCTCCTCCTCCTCTTCCTCCTCTTCCTCTTCCTCCTCATCCTTCTCCTCTTCCTCCTCTTCCTCCTCCTCCTTCTTCTCCTCCTCCTCCTTCTTCTCTTCCTCCTCCTCCTCCTCCTCCTCCTCCTCCTCCATCTCTTCTTCTTCCTCCTCCTCCTCCTCCTCCTCCTCCTCCGCCTCCTCCTTCTTCTCTTCTTCCTCCTCCTCCTCCTCCTTCTTTTATTCCTCCTCCTTCCTTTCTTCCTCCTCCTCCTCCTCCTCCTCTTCCTTCTCCTCCTCCTCCTCCTCTTCCTCTTCCTCCTCCTCTTATTCCATTTCTTCCTCTTCCTCCTCTTCCTCCTCCTTTTCCTCCTCCTACTCCTCCTTCTCTTCCTCCTCCTCCTCCTCCTCCTCTTCGTCCTCCTTCCTCCTCCTTCCTCCCCTCATTCCTACTACTTCTTCCTTTTCTTCCTCCTCTTCCTCTTCCTCCTCCTCCTCTTCCTCCTCCTCTTCCTCTTCTTCAACTACTTCCTCTTCCTCCTCCTCCTCCTCCTCCTCTTCCTCCTCTTCCTCTTCCTCCTCATCCTTCTCCTCTTCCTCCTCTTCCTCCTCCTCCTTCTCCTCCTCCTCCTTCTTCTCTTCCTCCTCCTCCTCCTCCTCCTCCTCTTCTTCTCCTTCTTCTTCTCTTCCTCATCCTTCTCCTTCTCTGTTTTCTTCCTCCTCTGTATTTTTCTTCCTTTCTTCCTCCTCCTCTTCCTCCTCCCCTTCCTTCCTCTCCTCCTCCTCTTCCTCTTCCTCTTTTTCATCCACTTCCATTACCACCTCCTCCTCCTCTTCCTCCTCCTCCTCCTCACCCCATTCCTCCTCTTCCTCCTCCTCCTCCTCTTCCTCTTCCTCTCCTCTTCCTCCCTCCTCTTGTTTTTCGCAGAGGACCATACCCAAACACCGTTAATTTTGCCCAGGCGTTGCTTTCAGGCCATGAACGGCTTCCTCATCCTTTCTACATCAGATGAAATGCCTCTGGGAAAAAAAAAAAAAAGGATTTCAAGAGCTTTTTTTGTGTAAATCAAAAATCACGGAAGATTCTGAGTTATTTGCACATATATCCGGCTAGTAAGGCCAAAGGTTCCTACTATACTATATAATACGATATCTTACAGTACGAAGATCCGGGTTGGTTACTGCCTGTTCTGTCTACAAAGAGTTATCTATGGGTTAGGCTGTACAAAGGTCTTTATAGTTTATCTCTTACTAGTGTAAACATGTAAATATTACTCCTAAATATCTATCCGTTTCCACTTCTTCTCCCTCTATCTGTATAAATCCTCTTAGACTAGGCAACCTCATGAACGAACGATGACGCACATAGCTTGTGCGGCTGCCGAGGGCAGTCATCATTTCGTCTCGATAGAGTTCGCATCACACGCTCCGTGTAAACCACAAACCAGTAAAAGGACAATTTAAGCAAAGACTTTAACTCAAAACCTGCTAAACTTATATTGGTGGCAGCGATTATAAAGCGATTACAAAGGATTTCTCATAAAATAATCCTGGCCTACACAAAGTGCCTCAAATTACGTGGTGACTCCTTAGTGGCAACGACTCAGTGAACCAGTGTGAACTCAAGCACAACCTCAAGATGGAGACAAGATCCGCCACCTGATTACCTTGGAAACAAAGCTTGCACACCTAGACCACCTAAAACGCACTAACCGACCTTCTTCCTCAACCTGTGAGGCGTCGACCCCTGCGCCTGACGACCCTCTAACGACACCGACAAATACTCCAGGCCCAGCTGAGGTGGACACTACCAACGACTACAGGAAGAAACTAAGATCATACACATCTGCAAACTGATGCATTTGTACGGAGAACCATCTTCATCCCTTAGTGTCCCTTCTCTTCTCTCACACCTTTTTTTTTTACCTTATCCATCCACTAACCACTTTCTATTCTCTCACCCAGTTGCGATGCTACTCCCTTGCCTATGTGTCTTGGGAGGTGTTCTCCTGGTCCTCCCCACCAATGCCACGTAGCAGCCCTCATATGAACAACACCTACGTGTGGGAGCAATCGTGGAGCCAGACGGCCCCGTGATGGTGGTGGAGGACGTGGTCGATGTCCGCATTACCCTATGCGATTTTCAAAAGCTGGAGCGCCTCCATATACCCCAGTTCCGGCGCCAGATCCGGCAAGCGGAAGCGGTTCTCCAGCAGACATCGGACACAGTTCATAAACTAAACCATCCACTCACGCTGACATATTTCTCTACTCTCATGTTCTCTTTCCTAAATATCCAACAATCATTTGATAGTCTGCTAGAATGGACCCCTTTTTCAACTTACCTTAAAACACCAGTAGCCCACGCCAGGTCCAAGCGTGGTCTCATCGACATTGGTGGGAGATTGTTAAAAGGCCTCATTGGTACAGCTACAGAAGCCGATGTTGCTGAAGTTCACGATCAGTTAGACAAATGGGGTACTATTTTGAATAACCAGGCCATTGTTCTCAGTTCCCAAAACAAAGCTATTGAGACGGTTGTTAGGACTCAAAAAGTTATCATAGACCGCCTCAACAACTTCACATCCCTCATAACCCAGCTTCAGCAGGTCCAACACCAGTACTTATTGGCTCACCATTTGGCTTTAATGGCAGCAAACCTCAGAGCTGTCTACCTTGCAATCACAAATTTTAAATTAGCACTGCAGGACACATTTACACTGCTCAGAGACGTGTTAGATGGTGTTGTAACCCCTTCCCTTCTCACCCCTACCGAACTTATGCATGTCATTGATTGGGCCAGAACAGAAAAAGGCTTAACTCCTGTTTTCAGTGAGACCCAGGTTCAATATTATTATCCCTACATGGAGGCAACATTGACTACAGATGGTATCTTGGTGCATATACCCTTTAGGTCGCCAGATATGTTCACTATCTATCACATTCATCCATTCCCTACAGTTGTCAATTCTTCCATCTACCAACTATCTACATCTCATACCACTCTCTTGGTTTCATCAGATTTCATGCACATTGCTTTTCCAGCTGACTTTCATGATTGCCATATCACCCGATTCCAGATGTACCTTTGCCCTGCTTACCGGTACGTCTTTTTGCCTACCAGCAATTATCCTTGTGAGATGGGTCTAGTTAGAAACTCCCCAATTGAATCTCTGTGTTTTCACCCCAGTCGAGGATACCACCATCTTCCACCTTAGAGTGAAACCCTGGCGGTACTTCTATTTCCATCATTCCAATGCTCTTACAGTCACTTGCCCTGGATCCCGACCTAGCAACACCGCTGTCCACGGCTCCTTTGTCATCTTGGAGGCCTGCAGTCTCACATCCCACAACCTGACAACTAAACAATCTAACCATCTATTGCTCAACCAAACCTTTCATACCTACAACCTCAAACCCTTCAACTTGCCGGCACCAACAACTCCCCTACAACTCAAACCACTAGGAGCCACCTTACCCAAACTCATTGCACCAAACATCACCCTACAACCCATTTCATCTCTCAACATATGGCCAGACCTTCGCCCCGACACTGTATACCCCATCCTCGCGTCACTGACTACAGTACTCACGCTCACTGTGATCCTAGCTACCCTACTCATTTGTGTCTTCCACCGCCGCTACGCCTTCCTGCGTCGAGCCATCCTCCAGCGCACCTTACAGCCAGCAACGGCATAGACCATGTTCCCATTGTCCTATAATATCTTTTTCTCCTTGAGCATAAATATCTTCATATGCCATTTATCCCTAACCCGAGGACAGGATAATTTCTTTCCAATAACTAAATAACATGCAAGTCCTCTGTGATATGTATCTATTTGCCATTTCTATATACACCTATATATCCATATACCACCATTTTTTTTTGTTTCCATATTTTAACTTAACTAAACCATGTATGTATAACCATACCATTTAATACATGATCATGATAGTATTTTCTATTATATATTATTTCTCATATTATATTTCGTTAATAGCTCATTCTCCCGGGAGTTTAGATATTAGGAATTTTTTTTTGTGCACTTGTCTTTATTTGTTTATACACCATTACTCTAGGTAATGTACCCATGTGACAATTGTTTAACTTACATTTAACTGCTATTTGTCCCTTATGGGCTTATAATCCTGTAACCCATTCATTATTTTTTTTTCCCATTCCCTTATACTGTGTACTTCCTTTCTCGTCTTCATACTTTCTATACCTCATTTGGCCCGGCCATCCTTGTACATAGAGTTTTACTTTCATCGTGGCGTGGGCGCCACGCTAGCCTGACCGAGCATTGTAAACATGTAAATATTACTCCTAAATATCTATCCGTTTCCACTTCTTCTCCCTCTATCTGTATAAATCCTCTTAGACTAGGCAACCTCATGAACGAACGATGACGCACATAGCTTGTGCGGCTGCCGAGGGCAGTCATCATTTCGTCTCGATAGAGTTCGCATCACACGCTCCGTGTAAACCACAAACCAGTAAAAGGACAATTTAAGCAAAGACTTTAACTCAAAACCTGGTAAACTTATACTAGGAAGAGATACGCATTGTTTCTTTTGTTTCTCTTTACTTCCTTTGTCTTTAGAATCTATATTTTACTAGGAAGAGATAGCGATTCTTTTGTTTATAGCTTACAGAGGCCTCGGGTTGTAGTTTTTTCTAGTTTTTCTTCCTCTCGTATAAACAGCACACTTCGTTTCACATAAGACATATCGCTTCTCTTGTTTCTCTTTACTTTCAGAGGACTCGGTATTAGTTTTTCTTCTCCTTGTATGTAAAAACTTCACTTCTTTCGGCCTCACTGTTCCTCGTAGCTCCGTGAGGCATTGGTTTTCTTGTTTTTAGTCCTACTGTAGAGAGCTCAATTCGTTATGCTGTTTGTCTAGCCTCGTAAGCCCTTGGTGTTTGGTTTTTAGTCCTATTATAGAGAGCTCACTTCGTTATGCTGTTCCTCGTAGCTTCGTGAGGCCTTGATTTTCTGTTTTTTATTCCTGTTATAGAGAGCTCATTTCGTTATGCTGTTCCTCGTAGCTTCGTAAGGCCTTGATTTTCTGTTTTTTATTTCTGTTATAGAGAGCTCATTTCGTTATGCTGTTCCTCGTAGCTTCGTAAGGCCTTGATTTTCTGTTTTTTATTCCTGTTATAGAGAGCTCATTTCGTTATGCTGTTCCTCGTAGCTTCGTGAGGCCTTGGCTTTCTGGTTTTTAGTCCTGTTGTAGAGAGCTCACTTCGTTTTGATGTTTGCCTAGCATCGTGAGGCCTTGGTTTTAGGTTTTCTTTCTCTAATAGAAACCTCACTTGTATTTCTTTCACTGTTCCTCGTATCTCATCTCTCCTGGGGCCTCGGCTTTAGGTCTCATTTTGTTTCATTGTTCTTCGTCCTTTATCTTTCCTCTTACAGAAACCTCCCTTCCACTTGTTTCACCGTTCCTCTTAGCTGTCTCACGTGCTTGTGGAGATTTCTTCGGTTAAGTTTTCCTGCAGCCTTAGGAGTGTCACCTCTATTCCTCGCCTTAATTTGTTTCATTGTTCTTCGTCCCTTATCTTTCTTCCCTTCCACTTGTTTCACCGTTCCTCTTAGCTGTCTCACGTGCTTGCAGAGGTCTCGTCGGTTTAGTTTCCCAGCAGCCTCAGGAGTGTCACCTCTATTCCTCCTGCCGTACATAGAACTGCTTGGCGGCGGCTATCTCATATCGAGCATCTCACACCTGTTGGCTTCACCTGACACTTAGCGCTGCAGGTAAATTGACAGGTAAATTGCCTCCTTGTGTTCTGCTAGAGAGTTGCGTTCGGGGTAGACATCGCCCTCGTTTTCGATTTCTTTCCATCGCGTACAAATTGGCGCACACAATACTGATCCTATACCTTCCTTATCGCGTACAAACTGGCGCACACAATACTGATCCAATACCTTCCTTATCGCGTACAAATTGGCGCACACAATACTGATCCTATACCTTCCTTATCGCGTACAAACTGGCGCACACAATACTGATCCAATACCTTCCTTATCGCGTACAAATTGGCGCACACAATACTGATTCTATACCTTCCTTATCGCGTACAAATTGGCGCACACAATACTGATCCTATACCTTCCTTATCGCGTACAAATTGGCACACAAAATACTGATCCTATACCTTCCTTATCACGTACAAATTGGCACACAAAATACTGAACCTATACCTTCCTTACCGCGTACAAATTGGCACACAATACTGATCCTATACCTTCCTTATCGCGTACAAATTGGCACACAAAATACTGATCCTATACCTTCCTTATCGCGTACAAATTGGCACACAAAATACTGATCATATACCTTCCTTATCGCGTACAAATTGGCACACAAAATACTGATCCTATACCTTCCTTATCGCGTACAAATTGGCACACACAATACTGATCCTATACCTTTCTTATCGCGTACAAATTGGCACACAAAATACTGATCCTATACCTTCCTTATCGCGTACAAATTGGCACACAAAATACTGATCCTCGTTTAACATTTTTCTTACCGCGTACAAATTGGCACACGTTATCCTCACCCTTGTTAAACATACATTATATTCATATACTGCGTACATATTGGTACAAGTTATGCTGACCCTCTTTCTGCGCCATTCTTAGAGTACAAATTGGCACTCGTAATACTGATCCTATACCCTGCTCATCGCGTACAAATTGGCACACATAACACTGACCATCCTATTAATACCTTCCCTACCGCGTACAAATTGGCACAAGTGATCCTCACCCTAGTTTTACACACATTCCTTACTGCGTACAAATTGGCACAGGGGCATAATCCTCCTCGTTCACTCTATACTTTTTGGTTTAATTCTTTCTTACTTGTCTAACTCCAAACACTTTTCTTAGTTTAGTTTTGCTCTCTACTCCTTATTTTTCCTTATTTCTTATTCTTTACTCCTCCTTTCTCATTCTCTCATAATTTCTCACTCTTTAATCTTTTCCCCACTCCATCACACTTATTATATTTTTGTTTTACTCTTTACTTTTTCTTATTTTTCCTCATTTCCTATTCTTACTCCTTACTCTTTCTTATTTTTCCTTATTTCTCATTCTTTACTCTTCCTTTCTCATTCTTTCATACTTTCTCACTCTTTGCTCTTTTCCTAACAGGACCAGCTAGCTACGTAGGCACACACCCACACACTGTCTTATTCCCTCGCGGCCTTGACCCGGCAACACCTCGGAGAGAAGTACCATCGCCAGGGAGAGAGGGCGGGGCAGAGACTAACATGGGCAAGGCTCTCGGCAAGGCTTATGCTTACTAGATTCTTGGATGAGCTTACGGAGTCTCATTTAGTGTCATGGGGATCGTTGGAGGCGTAGGATTGGGATTTTTCTTTCTTTCTTTTTTTCTCTTTCTTCCCGCTAACACATCGACAAGGCTCTCGGAATGGTTTATATTTACTGTTTTACTTTTACAGGACTCTTTCGTGAGCTTATGGTGTCCCTTTTACTGTATGAGAGGCGTGGGAGGCTTAGGGTTGGGTTTTATCTTTCTTTCTATATTTCTTTCTGCTCTTTCTTCCCTCTAACACATGGGCAAGGCTCTGTACAAGGCCTATGTTTGGAGTCTTGGATAAGCTTATGGAGTCCCTTTTACTGTAAGAGAGGCGTGGGAGGCTTAGGGTTGGGTTTTATCTTTCATCCCGAGCTGCTTCGTCTTCATCACTTTGAGCCTCGAGACCCCAAAACGATTAATGGCACCAAGACATCTGACTAACATAAACATAAACGCATTAATACTATGAATCACTGGTGTCACGGCGCACGCACACACACACGCACGCACGGTGATGCTGCTGCCTTGTTGCTGCGTCCGTGTGGCACCCCGCGGCGGACAGGGAGAGAGAGGGAGAGGGGAAGGAAAGGGGAGAGAGAAATAAGTCCAGGTGAGGGTCGGCGCGGCGGGCTCCCAAAGTACAGTCCCGTGTCGAGGCGAGCGGAATCCTTAATACCAGTTAGAGGCGAGGGAGGAGCCTGGCGCGGGGGGATCAGTGCCAGGCGGGAGACGTGGTGGGGTCAGCCGGGAAGGGTGAGCAGGGGACTGGCAGCGTGTCTGGGGTGATACCGGTGGCCGTGTCCCTCTGCAGCAGGAGGTAGAGGCGGTTGTTGAGGCCGCGGTGGGTGTCCGTCACCACGCCCACGGTCCCCTCGGATTCCGTAAGCGGCCCCTCGTCCTCCTCGCTGCTGCCGCCCACCGCCATCACCACGTCCTCGTCCGCTCCCTCACGCCTCCCACATGGGCCTGGCTTTGCTACGCCCTCGGGCAAGGAGAAACCCACACACCAGCAAGGCCACGCCCACTGAAGAGGCCACAACGCCCGCGCCCACTACCGCCCAGTCGTTGACGTGGCCGCGGCTGAGACGACCGAGAGGCAGCGGCTGGCCGGGACTCAGGCCGTGGTTGCCAGCGCCGCGGAACACCCAGAGGTCCTTGGTGTGCTCCAGGATGTTGGAGGGCCGCGCGGAGGGTCTTGATGCGTGGCGCTTCTTCTCTGTGACTTTATTACGATTTATTCTGCGTGGCTTGTGTGCCTTGAGCGTCGCCTTCTCCCGGACCGTCTCACCGTGCAGTGCCACCCCCAGGCGAGGCTTTGCGCTCCTCCGTGGGGCCGCTGGGGGGTGCACGGTGGCATGGTGGTCAAAGGGCGGCATGCGGTTGTGTATGATCCAGTATGGCAGCGTGGTGGGCGTGGGGGCGTTCGTGGGAGTCGTTGTAGGCGTGGGTTGGCGTGGATAAGGCGTGGGTGCCCTTTGGGAGGATGCCGCAGCCGTCGGGGTGGTGCTGTGTCCCTCTGGTGTTGTCTGTGGGTGGATGTTTGTCGTGGCCGCTGTCTCCACGTCCACGTAACTCACTGAAGCGTTGACTGGCGGGGGTTCGTGACGTGGGGCGCTGGTCACGGCTGCATCATCCTCATCATCCATTATAGAATTACTCTCTTCCGTCATCCTCATCGTAGCGTTACTCTCCTCACTGCTGTTGTGTGTGTCCGTGATGATGTCCAGAGTCGCAGAGATGCTAGTAGTAGTGGTGGTGGTAGTGGTGGTTGTCGTAGTGGGGATCGTGGTGGTAAGGAGGTGGAAGGCGATGGTAGTTGTGGTCGGGAAGTCGCTGTCCTCAAGAAGCATGACTGGTTTGTAGCCGAGAGTGGTGGGAACGGCGCACCTGAGGAGAGAGAGAGAGAGAGAGAGAGAGAGAGAGAGAGAGAGAGAGAGAGAGAGAGAGAGAGAGAGAGAGAGAGAGAGAGAGAGAGAGAGAGAGAGAGAGAGAGAGAGAGATGTAGAAAAGTTAGTGAAATAGGGAACTGATTGTCCGTAGAGTAACATATGTGGCAAAATAAAACCAGATCACCTAATGGAAATGAAAGATATGTAAAGAAAGGTTAATTTAGTGAAAAGAAAGACAGGTAGAAAGCTATATTAGTGAGAACTGGAACCGACTATTCGTAGAGTAAATAAAATCGGCAAAATACAACCTGCGCAGAAGATATATAAGATAGATAAAGGAAAAAGGTTAGATTAGTGGAAAATGGAACCGATTATTAGAAGAAAATAATATAAAAGAAAGATACAGAAAATAAGGTAAGATTAGTGAGAAGTCTAACCGAATATCCAAAGTAACATAAATGGCAAAATACAACCTGTGCATTTAGATGTAAAAAAAAAAAAGTAGAGGTAGAAGAGATAGAAAAGAGATAGAAAAAGTTAAGTTTCTGAAAAGTAGAACCCGTAGAGTAAGCAGAATCGTCAAAATACAACCTGCGCATCAAAAGGAAAAGAAATGATGAAAAGGTTAGATTAGTGAAACGTGGAACCGAGAATCCGTAGAGTAACACAATAAGCAATATGCATCCTGCTCAGAAGATACAGAGGGAAGCTATGTAAGAGAGGTTAAAGTAGTGAAAAAACAGAACCGATAAAACTTAGAGTGACACAAATGGCAAAATAAAACCTGATCATCTAAAGGAAAAGAAAGATGTATATAAAAAAGTTAAGTTAGTGAAAAGAAAGATAGGTAGAAGGATACATTAGTGAAAAGTGAAACCTATTATCCGTAAAGTAACAGAATCGCCAAAATACAAACTGCGCAGAAGATATAAAATATCCATATAGAAATAAAAGGAAAAAGTAGTGAACAGTGAAATCAATTATACAAAGAATAACACAATTGGTAAACTAAAAGTAAACTAAAACGTGGGAACCAAAGGGAAAAGAATGACATAGAGAAGAAAGGTCAGATTAGTGAAAGATAGAACCGATTATTACGTAGTAGAAAGAGAAAGGGACGAATTCGTTACGCACAGAGATAGTAACGAAATAGCAACAAAACGACAACAAAAAACTGCGCATCTGAAGAAAAAAAGTAATAGTGGGATAGAAGAAAACAAGGTAAATATGAGTAAAAAAATCGAAGAGGCTTTTAGTAGAGCGAAAAAATGGAAATAATTAGGAATAAAACAACTGCGCATCTGAAAAAAAAAGTGATAGTGGGACTGAAGAAAAAAAGGTAAATATGAGTAAAAAATCGAAGAGGCTTTTAGTGAAATGAAAATATAGAATTGATAACCTTTTGATCGAGTAACAAAATAGGAACAGAACAACAACCAAAATTACGCATCTGAAGAGAAAAAGAGATAGAAGGATAGAAAAAAAAGATAGAGTAGTAAAAAATAGAAGAGGCTTTTAGTAGAATGAAAAAAAATGGAAATAATTATCCGACGGTCGAGTAACAAAATAGGAACAAAATAACAACTGCGCATCTGAAGGAAAAAAAGTGATAGTGGGCTAGAAGAAAAAAAGATAAATATGAATAAAAGATCGAAGAGGCTTTTAGTAGGATGAAAAAAAGGAAATAATTAGGAATAAAACAACACCTACGCATCTGATGAAAAAAGTGAGAGAGGGATAGAAGAAAAAAAGGTATATATGAGTAAAAAAACGAAGAGGCTTTTTAGTTGAATGAAAAAAAATGGATGTAATTAGCCGTGGATCGAATAACAAAATAAACGAAACAACAAAAAATACGAGACTGGAAGGGAAAAGAGATAGAGGGATATAAAAAAAAAGATAAATTAGTAAAACCTAGAAGAGGCTTTTAGTAGAATGAAGAAATGGAAATAATTATCCGTTGATCAAGAATAAAAAACAACACAAAAAATACGCATTTGAAGGGAAACACAGATAGAGAAATAGAAAGAAGGAAATTAGAGTGAAAAGTAGAAAAGCTTAACAGTATAATGAAAAAAATGGAACTCGCAAAAAACACCAAAAACTGAAATGAAAAAAACGGTGGAGTAATAGAATAAAAAAAAAAGATAAATTAGAGTGAAATGTAGAACAGTTTATCAGCAGAAAGAGGAAGCAAAAAAATGAAAAAAGATAGAGATAGGAAAAATGGTGAAAATAGTAAAAGACAAAACCGATTATACTTAGAGAGAAGGAATACTGGCGAGAGTGGATAAAGTGCAGTTACGGATTATAACAGAACACATACGGACATACGAAAAATGGAAAGGGGGGGGAGAGAGAGAGAGAGAGAGAGAGAGAGAGAGAGAGAGAGAGAGAGAGAGAGAGAGAGAGAGAGAGAGAGAGAGAGAGAGAGAGAGAGAGAGAGTGGACGAAATAGAGAGAAATGAAAACACTGAATAAACAAGACTTACACAAAGTAAGAGAATTGAAGTCTAGAGAACAATGAACAGTTGGAAGATGAAGGGAAAGGAAGGGAAAGAGAGAAAGAAAAACAAGACTAAAATCTGTCAAGAGAATACAGGAAGATAAGGAAAGGGAGGAAGGAGGAAGAGAAGAGGAAGGGAGATGAAAGAGAGATGGAGAAAGGGAAGGGAGGAAAGGAAGGAAGGAGGGAGAGAAGAGGAAGGAAAAGAAGGAAGGAGAGAGGGAGGGAAAGGCCGAGGAGGGACGGGAAGGGCAGGTGTAGGAAGGGAGTATGGGATTAGAAGATGGGAAGATGGTGTGAAAGAAAATGGGAGGATGATGTGAAAGAAGATGGGAAGATAATGGGAAAGAAAATGCGGAGATGGTATGAAAGAAAATGGGAGGATGATGTGAAAGAAAATGGGAAGATGATGTGAAAGAAAATGGGAAGATGATGTGAAAGAAGATGGGAAGATGGTGTGAAAGAAGATGGGAAGATGGTGTGAAAGAAAATGGGAAGATGATGGAAAAGAAAATGGGAAGATGTGAAAGAAAATGGGAAGATGATGTGAAAGAAAATGGGAGGATGATGTAAAAGAAAATGGGAAGATGGTGTGAAAGAAGATGGGAAGATGGTGTGAAAGAAAATGGGAAGATGATAGAAAAGAAAATGGGGAGATGGTGTGAAAGAAAATGGGAAGATGTGAAAGAAAATGGGAAGATGTGAAAGAAAATGGGAAGATGATGTGAAAAAAAAGGGAAGATGTGAAAGAAAATGGGAAGATGTGAAAGAAAATGGGAATATGATGGAAAAGAAGATGGGAAGATGGTGTGAAAGAAAATGGGAAGATGATGGAAAAAAAGATGATAAGATGTGAAAGAAAATGTGAAGATGAGAAAGAAAATGGGAAGATGATGGGAAAGAAAATGGGAAGATGATGGAAAGGAAAATGGGAAGATGATGGGAAAGAAAATGGGATGATGATGGAAAGGAAAATGGGACGATGTAAAAGAAAATGGGAAGATGATGGGAAAGAAAATGGGAAGATGATGGGAAAGAAAATGGGAAGATGATGGGAAAGAAAATGGGAAGATGATGTGAAAGAAAATGGGAAGATGATGGGAAAGAAAATGGGAAGATGATGGGAAAGAAAATGGGAAGATGATGGGAAAGAAAATGGGAAGATGATGGGAAAGAAAATGGGGAGATGGTGTGAATGAAAATGGGAAGATGATGGGAAAGAAAATGGGAAGATGATGGGAAAGAAAATGGGAAGATGATGGGAAAGAAAATGGGAAGATGATGAGAGAGAAAATGGGAAGATGATGGGAAAGAAAATGGGAAGATGATGAGAAAGAAAATGGGAAGATGATGTGAAAGAAAATGGGAAGATAGTGTGAAGGAAAATGGGAAGATGATGGAAAAAAATGGGAAGATGATGTGAAAGAATATGGGAAGATGATGGAAAAGAAAATGGAAAGATGTAAAGGAAAATGGGAAGATTATGGAAAAGAAGATGGGAAGATGTGAAAGAAAATGGGAAGATGTAAAAGAAAATGGGAAGATTATGGAAAAGAAGATGGGAAGATGTGAAAGAAAATGGGAAGATGTAAAAGAAAATGGGAAGATGATGTGAAAAAAGATGGGAAGATGTGAAAGGAAATGGGAAGTTGTTAAAGAAAATGGGAAGATGATGGAAAAGAAGATGGGAAGATGATGAGAAAGAAGATGGGAAGATGATGTGAAAGAAAATGGGAAGATGATGGGAAAGAAAATGGGAAGATGATGGGAAAGAAAATGGGGTGATGATGGGAAAGAAGATGGGAAGATGTGAAAGAAAATGGGAAGATGATGTAAGAGGAGATAGAAAGATGGTAGGCAGGTAAAGGAAGGAAGGAAGGGCGAAGGAAGGGAGGAAGGTGAAGATGGAAGGGAAGGAGAGGGAGAGGAGAGTTAGGAGAGGAAGGGAGGAAAGTGAAGGAAGGGAGGAAAGGGAGAGAGAGCAGAGGTACAGTTAAGTGAGAGAGGTAAGGAGGAAGGTGAAGGGAGAAATAATGAAAGGTAAAAGAGGGAGAAAGGGAGGACAGTTAAAGAAAGGAAGGAAGGAAATAGAGGAAGTTGTAGTAAAGGAGGGAAGGAGGAGGAAGGTTAAGCAAGTGAGAGGAGAGGGAGGAAGGTGAGGAAGGGAGAGAGAGAGAGGTAAGAGAGGAAGGGAAGGAGAGATGAAGGGAGTGGTAAAGAAAAGTGAATAAAGGGAGGGGAGAGGTAAAGAAAGGAGGAAAGTGAGAGGGAAGAGTGAGGCAGTGAGGGAGGAGGAGGAGGTAATGGAGGATGGATAAGGCAAGGAGGGAAGGAGGAGAGAGATTAAGTAAGTGAGGGAGGGAGAGAGGAAGGAAGGTGAAGGAAGGGAAGGGAGATGGAGAGAAGAGGTACGGGAGAAAGAGCAAATGAAGAGGTTAATGAAGAGGAGAGGAACAGAGGAGAGGTAAGAAAGGGAGTGAGGGAGGGAGGTAGAACAGGTATAGGACGGGAAAGAGGAAATGGAGGAAGGTTAAGGAAAGGAGGGAAGGAAGAAAGAGATCAAATAAGTGAGGGAGGGAGAGAGGAAGGAAGGTGAAGGAAGGGAAGGGAGATGGAGAGAAGAGGTAAGAGAGAGAGAGAGAGCAAAGGATGAGGTAAATGAAATGAAAGGAGAGGAGGGGACAGGTAAGTGGAGAGAAACAGAGGAGAGGTAAGCGAATGAGGGACGGAGAGAGGAAGGTGAATGAAGGGAAGGAAGATGGAGAGAAGAGGTGAAGGAGAGATAGCAAATGAAGAGGAGAGGGTTGGACAAGTAAGGGGAGAGGAACAGAAGAGAGGTAAGAGAGGAAGGAGGAGGTCGGGCAGGGAATGGTATGAGCTGCTCACCTGATGCTGTGTGACCTGTAGAAGTGGACGGGCGAGTGTGTCATCCAGTTCTTCGTCCACAACACCCGCTCCGGCACGTCACACCGCCACGCGTTGCCGCTCAGCTTGGCCACACACACACACACACACACACACACACACACACACACACACAGACACAGACACAGACACACAAAAACACACGAAGGAAGGAAAGGAAAAAAAAAGCATTAGAATCATTGAACGAAATTTTTCACACACACACACACACACACACACACACACACACACACACACACACACACACACACAGACACACACACACACACACACACACACACACACACACACACACACACACACACACACACACACACACACACACACACACACACACACACACACACACACACACACAAAAAAAGAAATCAATAAAAAACTAAATCAGTCACACACACACACACACACACACACACACACACACACACACACACACACACACACACACACACACACACACACACACACACACACACACACACACACACGAGGGAAGGAAAGGAAAAAAAAGAGCATTAGAATCATTGAACAAATTTTTCACACACACACACACACACACACACACACACACACACACACACACACACACACACACACACACACACACACACACACACACACACACACACACACACACACACACACACACACACACACACACACACACACACACACACACACACACACACACACACACACACACACACACACACACACACACACACACACACACACACACACACACACACACACACAAAGGAAGGAAAGGAAAAAAAAGAGCATTATAATCATTGAACAAATTTCACACACACACACACACACACACACACACACACACACACACACACACACACACACACACACACACACACACACACACACACACACACACACACACAGACACAGACACACACACACACAGACACAGACACACAAACACACACGAGGGAAGGAAAGGAAAAAAAAGAGCATTAGAATCATTGAACAAATTTTTCACACACACACACACACACACACACACACACACACACACACACACACACACACACACACACACACACACACACACACACACACACACACAAAGGAAGGAAAGGAAAAAAAAAGAGCATTATAATCATTGAACGATTTTTTTCACACATACACTTAAATACACACACACACACACACACACACACACACACACACACACACACACACACGAAAAAAAAAACGACAAGAGAAAGACGAAACTGCATCATACGGTTTTCATATTGACTCAAACACATCCTCTCTCCTCCTCCTCCTCCTCCTCCTCCTCCCGCTCCTCCTCCTGCTATTGCTTCTGTTCCTGCTCTTCCAACACCCTCACGCAAGACACCAAACCATTAGCATCATAAAAAGAATGCGTTTTACACTTCCCCGCACACGCAGGTTACAAGCCCGACAACGTTCACATCACAGCAGGAATGTATTTTATGGCCTGTTAGCGTACGTAAGGAAGAGAAGGGAGAGGAGAGAGTAGAAGAGAGATGCGAAGAGAAGGGAAGCGAAAAGAAAGGAAGAGAAAAGCAAAGAAGATGAGAGGAGAGGAGAAAAGAGAAGAGAAGACAAGGGAAAAGAAGAAAAAAGATGAAATGAGAGGAGAGGACAGTGAGAGGAGACGAGGGGAAAGATGAGATGAAAGGAGAGAAGAGAAATAGAAGAGAGAAAAGATGATAAAATGAGAGAGAGAGAGAGAGAGAGAGAGAGAGAGAGAGAGAGAGAGAGAGAGAGAGAGAGAGAGAGAGAGAGAGAGAGAGAGAGAGGCTTACAAACAACAAAGGAAATAAACAAACAAACGAACAATCAACCGCGTAGAAACAATAGCAAACCCTCCCCCCCCCTCCTCTCTCTCTCTCTCTCATCACATTCACCCTCGATTGAAATAAAAAGCAAAAAAAGAAAAAAAATCGCATATCCTCATTTGCATAGATATTGAATGTGTTTTGGAGCCAGACAAGGATAGCATCGAGTACATAAGAACATAAGAACATAAGAACGCAGGAGTCTACAAGAGGCCGGTACGCCTATACGAATCAGCTCCTTTGACCCTAAGCTCCCGTGTATCTAACCCCACCTAATATCGCTGTCCATGAACTTATCTAGTCTATTTTTGAATGTGACAATTGTATTGGCACTCACCACATGACTGTTAAGCCTATTCCACTCATCCACCACCCTGTTAGTAAACCAATTTTTGCCTATGTCCCTGTTGAATCTGAATTTATCCAGTTTAAACCCATTACTTCGTGTCCTGCCCGGTTCTCTTACCAACAAAATCTTATGAATGTCTCCCTTATTAAAGCCCTTCATCCATTTATAAACCTCAATCATGCCTCCACGCACCCTTTGCCTTTCTCGAGAATGCAAGTTTAAATGTTTGAGTCTTTCCTCGTATGGCAAGTTTCTCAACCCCTGAATCATCTTAGTCATCCTCCTCTGCACCGATTCTAACATTTTGATATCCATTCTATAGTAAGGTGACCAGAACTGAACTGCATAGTCAAGATGAGGTCTAACTAATGCTAAATATAGTTTGAGGAAGACTTCGGGGCTTCTGTTGCTTACGCTCCTTGAAATAAATCCCAGTACCCTATTAGCTCGATTTCTAGCTTGAATGCATTGTGCCCTTGGACGGAGATCAGAGCTCACTCAGCCACCTCTATCTCTCTCGCACCCAGACCTGCTTATGAGAGTGTCATTTAAGCAATAGTTATGTGAGGGGTTGTTCCTACCTACACTCAGAATACTGCACTTCCCTACATTGAACTCCATCTGCCATTTATCCGCCCAGTCATGCAATCTGTTGAGTTCAACTTGGAGAATACTAGCGTCTTCTTGTGTGCGTGTGTGTGTGTGTGCGTGTGCGAGTGTGTGTGTGTGTGTGTGTGTGTGTGTGTGTGTGTGTTCGTATATTGCGTGTGCGGCGTGAGTGATGTATCGCTTTTGTGGTACCGGATCAAAACAAAGGATTAGAATAGATTGAAAAAAGTGAAAAAAAATGAAATGAAAAAAAATGGAAAAGATACATATAAGAAAGACTAATTGACTGACTCACTCGTTTTATTTTTTTTCGTTTTGTTTTATCTTAAAAAATATTAATAAAAGAAAACAAGGAAAGGAAAAAAAAAAGAAAAATCGTGAAAAGAAAAAAAAGGAAAAGAAAAAAAGGAAAAGAAAACAAGAAGATAAAAAGGAAAAGAAAAATCGGGAGCAGAAAACAATGAGAAGAAAAAAAACAATGAACAGAAAACAAAACGGAAAAGATGAGAAAAAAGGAAGGATGAAAAAACGGAAATGAAAAAAAACACGGAAGAGAAGAAACCGGGAAAAGAAAAAAAGAAAAAAAAGAAAAAGATAAATGAAATGAAAAAAAAGAAGAGAATCAATAACGAACGCGCACAGGTTGAGGTTTTTGTGGCGTCTCTATTTTTTTTTTATTGTTTTTTTTTTTTTTACTGTTGAACGATAAACTATAGGCTGCTGGATACACGAGTTTGTTTGTTTTTCTGTTTGGTTTGTTAAGAGAAGAAATAGTAGTTGTTATTATTTACTTATGAACGAAAAACTTACTTTACTTTTCGACGGTAAATTATAGGCTTAGAACACACGAGTTTGTCTTTTTGTTTTCTTTTGTTTTACTTGTGGACGATAAACTATACAGGCTTCTGAACACACGAGTTTGTCTTTTTGTTTTCTTTTGTTTTACTTGTAAACGATAAACTATACAGGCTTCTGAACACACGAGTTTGTCTTTTTGTTTTCTTTTGTTTTACTTGTGAACGATAAACTATATAGGCTTCTGAGCACACGAGTTTGTCTTTTTGTTTTTTGTTTTACTTGTGGAGGATAAACTATATAGGCTTCTGAGCACACGAGTTTGTCTTTTTGTTTTTTGTTTTACTTGTGGAGGATAAACTATATAGGCTTCTGAACACACGAGTTTGTTTTTTTGTTTTTTGTTTTACTTGTGGAGGATAAACTATATAGGCTTCTGAACACACGAGTTTGTTTTTTTTGTTTTTTGTTTTACTTGTGGAGGATAAACTATATAGGCTTCTGAACACACGAGTTTGTCTTTTTGTTTTTTGTTTTACTTGCGGAGGATAAACTATATAGGCTTCTGAACACACGAGTTTTTTTTTCTGTTTGGTTTATAAAGAAAAGAAATACTAGCTTTTTTTTTTACTTATGAATGGGAAAGAATATTCATCCGGTGGTGAGTGTCGTTAGTTTTGTTATTGTTGTTGTTATTCATTTTCTTTAAATATGCACGAGTTTGTATTGTTTTCTGTTTGCTTTATAGAGAGAAGAAATATTCACATTTTACTTACAAACAAGAAATTTTGCTCCTCTAGTGATGGATATTGTTTGTTTATGTTGTTATTCGTTGTTACATATACAAGAGTTTGTTTAGTTTTTCTGTTTGGTTGATGGAAACGTATTACAAGTCAAACCCGAGAAGTTTCGGGTCCCTGCAGAGTTCGGGATGAATAATTCTGTAGGGACCCAAAACTTCTCGGATTGGACTTGTAATACGTCCCCTAAACCGACCTTTGTAGTGACCCAAAACTTCTCGGATTGGACTTGTAATACGGCCCGTAAACCGACCTTTGTAGTGACCCAAAACTTCTCGGATTGGACTTGTAATACGGCCCCTAAACCGACCTTTGTAGTGACCCAAAACTTCTCGGATTGGACTTGTAATACGGCCCCTAAACCGACCTTTGTAGTGACCCAAAACTTCTCGGATTGGACTTGTAATGCGTCCCCTAAACCGACCTTTGTAGTGACCCAAAACTTCTCGGATTGGACTTGTAATACGGCCCCTAAACCGACCTTTGTAGTGACCCAAAACTTCTCGGATTGGACTTGTAATGCGGCCCCTAAACCGACCTTTGTAGTGACCCAAAACTTCTCGGATTGGACTTGTAATGCGGCCCCTAAACCGACCTTTGTAGTGACCCAAAACTTCTCGGATTGGACTTGTAATGCGGCCCCTAAACCGACCTTTGTAGTGACCCGAAACTTCTGGGATTGGACTTGTAATGCGGCCCCTAAACCGACCTTTGTAGTGACCCAAAACTTCTCGGATTGGACTTGTAATGCGGCCCCTAAACCGACCTTTGTAGTGACCCAAAACTTCTCGGATTGGACTTGTAATGCGGCCCCTAAACCGACCTTTGTAGTGACCCGAAACTTCTCGGATTGGACTTGTAATGCGGCCCCTAAACCGACCTTTGTAGTGACCCAAAACTTCTCGGATTGGACTTGTAATACGGCCCCTAAACCGACCTTTGTAGTGACCCGAAACTTCTCGGATTGGACTTGTAATGCGGCCCCTAAACCGACCTTTGTAGTGACCCAAAACTTCTCGGATTGGACTTGTAATACGGCCCCTAAACCGACCTTTGTAGTGACCCGAAACTTCTCGGATTGGACTTGTAATACGGCCCCTAAACCGACCTTTGTAGTGACCCGAAACTTCTCGGATTGGACTTGTAATGCGGCCCATAGAGAGAAGAAAATTACCACCTGTTTGTTTTACTTATATACGAGAAATAATATTCGTCTGGTGGTGAATGTCGTTAGTTTGTGTTGTTTTTGTCATTCGTTTTTAGACATACACGAGTTTGTTTTGATTTGTTTGATTTATTAAGAGAATAAATACTATGGTTCGTTTTATTTTGTTTACTTATGAATGATAAATAATATTCGTCTAGTGGTGAGTGTCGGTAGTTTGTGCTGTCATTGTCATTGTTATTCCTTGTTAGAAATGCGAGGTTTTTATTTTTTTGTTATGGTTTATATAGAGAAGAAATATTCGAGTGTTCTCTTTTTTCACTTTTAAAGGAGAAACTTGTCTGTCTGGTGGTGAATGTTATTACTCTGTGTTGCTATTGTTATTCCTTTTTAGAAACACACGAGTTTGTTTTTCGGTTTGATTTATAAAGAAAAGAAATACTCGATTCTTTTTCTTTCCTTATAAGCGAGAAACGATCGTGTGCGGTGTATGTCGTTAGTCTGTATGATAGTTGTCCCTATTTAGATTTACACGAGTCATTAATTTTTGCCTGTTTGATGTATAACTTAGATAAATATCCAAGTTTTTTTTTTTTTACTTTTTGTAGTATTATCGACCCCTTACATAACTATACGAATTTCTTTAGATTTTCGATTTTTAAAGATGAGAAATACTGGAGTTTTTTTTTTCTTCCGTTTGGCAGATCTTTTGACTAATGTTTCTCCGTTGGCTTGGTTCCTTTCATTCATTTTCCGTGCGGCCGAGACTCAGACGGAAGGTAAGATATTATTATACAGTTGAGGAGAGGAGTAGAAAGGCGCGTGCGTGCGTGTGTGTTTTCTTAAGCTCCGCCTCGGTGAACATATTAATAAAACGAATTTGGAAACGAACGAAAGACTAACTCGCTTCTCTTCTCTTTTCGTTTCGTTTCGTCTCGTCCAATCTTTAAAGAAACTGGGAAAAGAAGAAAACGGGGAAAAGAAAATTGAAAAAAAAACGTAAATAAAAAAAATGGAAAAGAAAAGAAAAAAACAGGGAAGTGAAAAAAACAGGGAAATAAAAAAAAACACAGGAAAAAAAATGGGCAAGGGGATAAAAACAGGGAAATAAAAAAAAATAGGGAGAGGAGAAAAATCGGGGAAAAAACACGGAGAAAGAAACAGGGAAAAGAACCAAAGATTGGATAACAAACGGAAAAGAAAAACATGAAAAAACAAGGAAAGGGGAAAAAAACATGGAAAAGACATACACAGGGAAAAAAACAGGGAAAAGAAAAAAACACGGAAAAACAGGGAAAGGAGAAAAAAACAGGGAAAAGAAAAAAACACGGAAAAACAAGGAAAGGAGAAAAACAGGGAAAAAAACACGGAAAAACAGGGAAAGAAGAAAAACAGGGAAAAACACAGGGAAAAACAGGAAAGGAGAAAAAACAGGGAAAAGAAAAAACACGGAAAAACAGGAAAGGAGAAAAAACAGGAAAAGAAAAACACGGAAAAAACAGGGAAAATAAAAACAGGGAAAGGAGAAAAAAACAGAGAAAAGAAAAAAAAACACGGAAAAACAGAGAAAGGAGAAAGAAACAGGGAAAATAAAAAACACGGAAAAACAGAGCAAGGAGAAAAAAAACAGGGAAAAGAAAAAAACACGGAAAAACAGGGAAAGGAGAAAAAAACAGGGAAAAGAAAAAAACACGGAAAAAAACAGGGAAAAGAAAAACACACGGAAAAACAGGGAAAGGAGAAAAAACAGAGAAAAGAAAAAACACGGAAAAACAGAGAAAGGAGAAAGAAACAGGGAAAAGAAAAAAAACACGGAAAAACAGAGCAAGGAGAAAAAAAACAGGGAAAAGAAAAAAACACGGAAAACACAGGGAAAAGAAAAACACACTGAAAAACAAGGATAGGAGAAAAAACCAGGAAAATAGAAACACAGGGAAAAACAGGGAAAGGAGAAAGAAATAGGGAAAATAAAAAAACACGGAAAAACAGGGAAAGAAGAAAAAACAAGGAAAAGAAAAACACAGGGAAAAACAGGGAAAGGAGAAAAAAACAGGGAAAAGAAAAAAACACGGAAAAACAGGGAAAGGAGAAAAAAACAGGGAAAAGAAAAAAACACGGAAAAAAAACAGGGAAAAGAAAAACACAGGGAAAAACAAGGATAGGAGAAAAAACAAGGAAAATAAAAACAAAAGAACAGGGAAAGGAAGGAGAAAAAAACAGGGAAAATATAAACACAAGGAAAAGAGAAAAAAAATAGGGGAAAATAAAACAAACAGGAAAAAGCAAAAAAAGGGAAAATAAAAAAAATGGAAAAAAAAGGAAGAAAACCCACATTCGATTCTGATGACTCAAGGAATTTATTTTTTCTTCTCAGTTTGAAAATTTCTTAGACACGTGAAGTATTTTTTTAAGGTCGATTTTTTGTGTTATTTTTTTGTTACTGAAAGCTAGTCCAATTTTTCTTTTGTTATTGTTAAGCTTGTTAGTCGTGAAAGGTAGGTAATTTTTTTATTCTAATTCATTTACTTCGTCTTGACTTTTTTTATCCTTTATATCTCATTCCTTTCGTAACTTCTTTTATACTTTCTTTGCTTCTTATCTTTTCTTTCTTTACAAATTTTTACACCTTTCCGTAAGTTCATCTAAGTTCTGTGCATCTTACCTTTCATTTCCTCTATTTTTCCATCCTTTCGGAATTTTCTTCGATAATTTCTTAGATTTTTTCGTTTGTTTTCTTTTTTTCCCACTTTTCGTAACCTGATCTAGTTGACTTGCTCCATCTAATCATTCATTTCTTTATTATCTTTTGACACACCATTCGTACCTTTTTTTCTCCTAATTTCTTTCGACATTATTAGTTTTTTGGGTCCTTTTTGCTTTCCTTTCTTGGGGTCCTTTTTGGGTACCTTTCGGGTCCTGGCTTTGGCGGTAGTGGGTCTGTTATTAATTTGATGATGGTGATGATGATGATGAAGAAGAGAAGGAGGTGGAGGAAGAGGAAGAGGAGGAAGAGGATGAGGAAGAGGAAGAATACGAATAGGAGGAAGATTAAGAGGAAGAGGAAGAAGAAGAGAAAGAAAATGAGAGAAAATAAGAGAAAGAATAAGAATAAGAAAAAAAGGAAGAAAAGGAAGAAGAATAGAAAGAAGAAAAGAAAGAAGAAGAGAAAGAAGAAGATAAAGAAAAATAGAAAGAAAAAGAGAAAGAAGAAGAAAAAGAAGAAAATAAATGAGAAGAGAAAGGAGAATAGGAAGAAGAAGAGAAAGAAGAAGAGAAAGAAGAAGAGAAAGGAAAAGAAAAAGGAGAAGAGGAAGAAGAAGATAAAGAAGAAGAGAAAGAAGAAGAGATAGAATAAGAGAAAGGAGAAGAGGAAGAAGAAGAGAAAGAAGAAGAGGAAGAAGAAGAGAGGAAGAAGAAGAGAGAAAGAAGAAGAGAAAGGAGAAGAGAAAAGAGAAGAGAAAGAAGAAGAGAAAGAAGAAGAGAAAGGAGAAGAGAAAGAAGAAGAGAAAGGAGAAGAGAAAGGAGAAGAGAAAGGAGAAGACGAAGAAGAAGAGAAAGAAGAGAAAGAAGAAGAGAAAGGAGAAGAGGAAGGAGAAGACAAAGAAGAAGAGAAAGAAGAAGAGAAAGGAGAAGAGAAAGAAGAAGAGAAAGGAGAAGAGAAAGGAGAAGAGGAAGGAGAAGAGATAGAAAAAGAAAAAGAAGAAGAGAAAGAAGAAGAGGAAGGAGAAGACGAAGAAGAGAAAGAAGAGAAAGAAGAAGAGAAAGGAGAAGAGGAAGGGGAAGACGAAGAAGAAGAGAAAGAAGAGAAAGAAAAAGAGAAAGGAGAAGAGAAAGGAGAAGACGAAGAAGAAGAGAAAGAAGAGGAGAAAAGAAGAAGAGAAAAAAGAAGAGAAAAAAGAAAAAAAAGAAGAGAAGGAAGAAAAAAAATGGAAAGGAGAGGAAAAAGAAGTGAAAAAAATAAGTGAAAAAGATGAGAAAAAAGAAGAGAAAAAAGAAGAGAAGAAAGAAAAAAAGAAGAGAAAAAAAAACCAGAAGAAGAGAAAGAAGCAGAGAGAGAAGAAGGGAAAGAAGAAGAGAAGAAATAAGAGAAAAAGAGAAAAAGAAGAAAGAAGAGAAAAAAAGTAGAGGAGGAGGAATAATAAGAAAAAGAATAAGAGGAAGAAGAGGAGGATGGTGGTGGTGATGGTGGTGGTGGTTGTGGTGATGATTTTGGTGGTGGTGATGAGGCTTAATTAGGAACGGCATTCCACCACCACCACCACCACCACCACAATAATTCTCGCCAGGTAATTAGGAGGTGAATTGTGGCTGAATCAAAAGACAGGTGTGCTAATTAACGTCTAAATATACCTGCCTTATCTTGCCTTATGATTACTTTCTCTCTCTCTCTCACTTTCTCTCACTTTCACTTTCTCTTCCTTTATTCTTTTTTCTGTCACTCAGTTTTTCATTTTCTCTTTTTTTTCTTCCTTTCACGATCCTTTTCTTTTTCTCTGTTTTCTTATCTCTTTCATTTTTTTTTCTTCTTTCGTGTTTTCTTTCTTTCTCTTTTTCTCTAATTTTTGCTTTCTCTTTATTTTTCCATCACTTTCATTTTCTCTCATTTTCTCCTTTCTTCTTTTCTTTCTCTTTCTTTTTTATTCATCCCTTTCATTTTCACTTCTATTTTTGTTTTGTTTTGTTTTTTGGTGTTTTTTTCATTCTCTTTATTTTAGATCACTTTCATTTTTACTTTTCACTTTCTTTTTTTCTATTTCTCTCTCTCTCTCTCTCTCTCTCTCTCTCTCTCTCTCTCTCTTCGTTGGTCGAGTTTTAATCCTCATAGGGACAGGAAAATATGTTGATGGTAAATAAGGAGGAGGAGGAGGAGGATAAGGAGGAGGAGGAGGAAGAGGAAGAGGAGGAGGAGGAGGAGGAGGAGGAGGAGGGTCTTAATGTATATGACTTTTCCTTTTCCTTTTTCTCCTTTTTTTCTTTTTGTTTGAAGTGTTGCAATTTTTGATTCGTATTTTTTTTCCATATTTTTCTTGTGTATTGCTGAGTCCTTGTTCTTCTCTTCCTCGTTTTCTACCTTCTCCTCCTCTTCCTCTTCTGCCTGTTTTTTTTTTCTCGTTTTGCAACACCTCTCATTTCTCTTCTTATTCCTCGTCCACTTATACTTTCTTCTATTTTTCATTCTCCTTCTCCTCCTCGTCCTTCTCCTCCTCATTATCTTCCAACTCCTCCGTCCACACCTCTAGTTCCTCTTTTTTCTCCTATTCCACTTCTTTCTTCTCCATCGCTTCTTCTTCCTTCTTCTTCTCCTTCATTTATTCATCATCTTTGTTCTCGTAACACTATTTTAATCCCTCTTCGTCTTCCATCACCTCCTCCTCCTCCTCCTCCTCCTCATCTCCCTTCTCATTACGCGGCTAGACTTGGAAGACTTCTTAGTGAGCAGGTGTCACTTTTCAGAGCATAAAAAACAGCGAGCCCCGACAGAGAACGTCACGTAAACAATCAAAGGACCACCAGCCAATCCCACCATGACCATATAAGCGCGTGTTATGTAAACGCCCGCAGCATTCGAAATAAATTCACAGACCTGGAGGAGCTTGCTGCAACGGAAAACTTCCACATTATCGCCGTCGCGGAGTCATGGTTAAATACAAATAACAGAGATTCTATTGCGGAATTTAGCTTACTCGGCTATTCAATTTTTTTGCGACAGAGAAAACAGAGTTGGTGGTGGCGTCGTCTTATATATTCGTGCTGGTTTAAATCCACGTGTTATCAAAGTCGAAAGAATAAATAATATAGACACCGTTTTCGTAGAAATTAAAAACCGTTCAAGTAAATTTGTTATTGGCATTGTTTATAGACCTCCAAACCAAGCAATGCAAATAGACAGAAAACTGTTCGAACAAATTTATAACATGCAATCAATCTGAAGCTGTAATTATGGGAGACTTTAACTTACCATTTAAGAGTTGGGGAGACACATTAAATATACACTCGGGTCACGATCTATACAGTAACTTATTAGAAAGTGCGCTTTATCAGCATGTGCATAAACCAACTCGCGAAAATAACATCCTCGATCTAGTTCTCACAACTAAAGAAAGCCTAGTTAAGGATCTCAATGTTGGTACAGAATTCAGCGACAGCGATCATCGAATGATTTCGTTTAAGATAAAAATCAAAGAGAACATGAAAACGAGTGAAGAAAGAATACCTGATTACCGACGTGCGGATTTTGACAAACTAAGAAATTTAGTAGCGAATGCAGACTGGAGCGAAATTTCTGCAGCCTCAGATATAAATAAAGCTTGGGAAACATTCACAGAAACTTTAAGTAGAGCCGTGAATTTATGCGTACCATTCCGTAAAAGACGACCAGCAGCCAACTGGAAGCCTAAGTGGCGGAACAATCAACTCAAACGCCAAATTGAGAATTAAAATCGAGCGCGTCGCAAATACTTGATTACAAATAATGAAACAGACAAAACTGAATTCCAAAGATTACGCCGAGAAACAAAAAGAATCATACGTCTCAATAAAAGAAACCTAGAGCTTCATATTGCAAGCGCAAGAAAAACAAATCCTAAAGAATTTTTTGCTTACGTAGAAACAAAAAGGTTCTCACCCCCAGTATTGGCCCAATAGCAACTGTAAATGGCGAATCCACGAATGATGATAAAGAAATCGCTAACATATTGAATGATTTTTTTGCCTCCGTTTTTACAGAAGATATCTTATCCGAAAGGCAACCGGAAGCCCCAAGATATATTGATGACACATCCTTGAGTATTATTAGCGACATTGTAGAAAGTGATTTAGTACAAAATATCGATAATATTAAAGTAAAAAAAAAGCCCGGCCCAGATAAAATATCCCCGCGTATTCTTTAAGAGGCAAAACATCAGATCAGCAAGCCCCTCTTGAACATATTCTCAAAGTCACTAAACACAGGAAAAGTACCACTAGAATGGAAACTCGCTAACGTAACTCCTATCTTTAAAAAAGGCGACAAGTCCCAACCAGGTAATTATCGACCGATCAGTCTAACGTAAATCGTGTGCAAAATTTTAGAGACAATCATTCGCGAAAAAATAGATTTTTTTTTTTTTTTTAAGATAACAGACTAATTAAGGATTCGCAAATGGTTTTCGAAACAAACGTTCCTGTTTGACTTACCTTCTCGATTTCTTCAACTACATCTTTCATGTGTACGATGAAAGTCAATCAGTAGACATTGTATATTTGGACTTTCAGAAAACATTTGACAAAGTCCCTCACAACCGTCTCCTTAGTAAATTGCAAACTCACGGTATAACCGGTAATATTCATAAGTGGCTCAGAGACTGGCTTACCGACCGTAAACAGAGAGTTGTTATGAATGGTATAGCTACTTTTACGCCTGTTTCAAAGCCGCTGGTGTGTGCGTTACCTAATCTACAGAGAGACTGTAAAAGAGGTTGAAGTGAATTCGTTCCATATTCCTAAACGTCTCGGCTCAGATTAGGACTATTTCCCAAGCCCACAGAGAAGATTAACTGGGTTTTCACGGGGGTGTCCCGTTGAGGGTGCAGAGGTCGTGTATGACTGTCACCGGGATCACGAGACAGTCCGTGAAAAACCCTGAAACTTCTACGAGAGGTTTTTAAACAGGCGAACCGAGG